>NW_028145620.1:2467500-2492500 GCF_977016875.1 Pavona decussata
GAATATTATTTTAGTTTTATTCTTTTGGGTAGTGACTGATTTATAGTCTTGAAGAGATCAGTGTACTTCCCTATTCAATTAAAGTATTATTCAGATAACTCGAAGACCAAACAAAAGCAGAATTTTGAAAAAAAAAAAAGCTGAAAGCTGTAAGTCTTTGAGTGATTGGCAGATAAATGCAATCCACTTTTGAGTAAAGTGTAATATTTTCATAATTCTCTAAAGACAATCTCGCGAGAATGTAACATAACCTGATTTAATTCACAGAACAACCGAGTTTTCTTTGAAAATTTTATTGTGAAACAAAAAATCTGAAACTGCGATGCTTGTCTTTCATTTATTAAAAACCAGAAGAGAGCAATGGTTGAATGCATGCACTATATACCTTCGTATGTTCACGAAACGTTAAATAATTTTTAAAAACACGTGTATTTTCTTTCTAAACGTGGCTTAATTTAAAGGTGTTAAATTTCATTTTTACCTGCTAAAGTGTTGAAGCAACGGCAGAACAGGCCTGAAAGCGTCGATCGCGGCCACGTATTTCCTTTACACCCGTTGTTCTATTTAGGTGTCTCAATTATTGACTGTTGACGGAGTTAAGAAATATTAAAATCATTAAATACTGGTTACCGTGTAGCATGTTAACGCCAAATACAAATCAAAGTTTTATTTACCCGAGACAGTTCGCGCGGCATGGTGTTGGTTTCGCATTCAGTTTATGGATCTGTGTTGTCTTTCGTCGTGCCACGGACAAGCGAAGTAGGCCTCTAGCGGCAGGTGTGTTGTGACAGCTTTTTTTCAATTCAGTAGTATATATCAAAGACCCTTAGCGGATATTTGCATAGCTTCAATTGAATTTTGAAGAGGATTCATCCACTATTTCTACTGTTAATCTGAAGGAAATGACAGCTATAGAATAGAAGATCTACCATTAACCAGCGTAATTCTCTAAAAGCTTTTTTAAGCCACAAAAAGGAATTTTGATTGACGTTTACATTAACGTTTACGTTCCGACTTTCGTTCTGGAATAAAAAAGGAATTTTGTTCACTTAGACCAATCTTTTTTTTTTACTAACAATAGAGATTAAAAGAAGGTCAACTATCTAAAAATCTACGCTATACATTTCTCTGAAAGAGTGGAGCAATGGCCAAAATTTGCATGACAAAGGAACTGACGATGT
Organism: Pavona decussata; assembly: GCF_977016875.1. Classification (NCBI taxonomy): domain Eukaryota; kingdom Metazoa; phylum Cnidaria; class Anthozoa; order Scleractinia; family Agariciidae; genus Pavona; species Pavona decussata. Next base: position 2,468,682 of record NW_028145620.1, read on the forward strand.
TTTAATTCTTAGTAAATCATAAGTCAAGGCCGTCGTTCGTCTGACAAAGAGAAAAAAGCATAAACTGACAAGTAGGCTAACACATTTGCAAGTAATAAAGTCAGGTTGAAAGAAAAAAATATATTAATTGCATAATTGTACAGTGTTCAAGCGTTTTAAATATCGTTAGTTTAAGTGCGACACACTGGTAATTCCAGAGTTGAGGTTAACCGAGGTATCCTTAAGTGGTAGCCGTGTAAGAGATTTGAGGATTGACGGATCTATATCAGAAGTGATATCGCAAACGAAAGAAGATATGATCAAAATGGCTTGGGAAATAAATTCTGAACGTATAAACAAGAATGGTGTAAAGTCAGTCTTGACAGAGTGCATAAACTGAAAATACAGTTTGAGACATTCAAAGTAAATAGGCCTACAGTAAACATGTCACAGAACTGAAAGTTACCAGGATACATCCCACATGACAAAATATGAGTTTTTAAACATTAAAACATTAAAGCCTTAAGCTCTTATTAATAATAAATCCTTCGACGGAACACAATTTTTTTGGCAAAGTAGCAAGATTCAAGCCTGAGAATATACCCGACTGTATTCACACGATAGCAAGATTTTAGAAGCTGAAAAAAACCATTTGAATGATAATAATGACAAAAATGCATGCTGAGATATTCATTCATGAATATTAAGGTTGCCGGTTTGTTCGAAAGCCGATTAACGCTAATCTACGATTAAAAGTTAATCGAGGTTTTCATCTCGCTCAGTTTTAGAGCCCAACTGCAAGCTAAAGGTAAAGAAAAGTCTAAGTCAAAACTGAGGGGCAAAAATCTTTTGGAAGAATCTTTACCGATTAATAATTAAACTTGAATCAAAGTTCACGTTAATCCACGATTAGCTTACTCGGGCTTTGAACAACTGGATTTCACGCCCTGTATATGGGAATATGCCAAATCTAGAGGTCATTCCCAGCAGGAGATTCGGCCAAATCTAGATTTCATTGCCCGGCAAGTCACCATTGCAAATTTAAAAGTGCGGGTTATCAATATAAACACTGAAGATGGCCATCTTTCAAATGCATGCCAAATCTTTTAACTGGTAAACATATCAACCCTTTTTGAAGTGAACTGGGCATGTTACAAAAAGAGTCATGCCAAAACTATTACAGTTCCCCATTTTCATTGAAATTTGATCCGTAAGCCGTTTTTTATATTTATTTATTTACTTTATATTTATTTATTTATCTTTACACTCACATTTGGACAGGTAACAGACTAATGCTTTTAGTCAATAAGTTACAAGAGTGATATCCATAAGAATCGTTTACTTTAACTATAATATTTACATACATCACTGTAACATGCAAAGTCTCGTTAGTCAAAATTCCCTGTTACAATCCTCCCTTGTCCCTTAAGCTGCATATAATACACAAAGATACCAAAAACATTTCCACCTATAGTTCATTCACTCCTTCTTTTATGACGCCAGTGTCATAAATATCTCGTTACAAAATTTCACTGGCGTCTATCTTAGGGAAAAAAAGGAAGCCGGTGATGTATACTACATTCACATGGCGATGTACCAAAAGTGGGAGTCAAGCAACATAAGAATAATTATCTACACAAAACAAAGCTATCCTTATTAAAAAGCTTATTAAATTAAAAGCCTACGTAACAAGCGAATGTGTATAACCCACGACTATGATTTGCTCTCTTAAAACGTTATTTGCCAACAGGTGCGAATTTCAGGGTAGGGAAAACTGTGTACAACTCGAGAAAAGCTTAAAGAGTAATTTTCCAAATCTCTAGAGAATCCTAAAAGGTACCAGAGTCTCTTCTTTTATACGTACACGCGAGGACACCTGTCAACCCCTAAGAGGCACCACGACCAAGCACCAACTCGAACCAACTGTTACAAATAATTCCACAACGTTTAGTTGCGGCGATGCATGTACGTATATTGAGAAAGAGACAAAGAAAAAGTGATATTTCTATGAATATTTCCTTGAAATAATAGAATAGAGTTTGCCTTGAATGAAAAAAGCAAATAATCTAGATTTCAGTATTCATACCGTCAACTTTCCAAGAAGGAAGTAAAGCATTTCACTGCCTCTCCTGACACCTCAAAACCACTACCAAATAATGAGTCCAGAATTTGCTATTATAGTGTGGGTACAATACACAATAATGCAGGTACAGCGCCGTGGTATAAGCCACTCACGTACTACTATTTTTCTTTTACTTTTTCTGCTTGACGTTCACTTCCTTTCAAGTTACAATTTGACGTTACTGCTTGGCTTGGAAGGGTATACACAGAACAAGCTCAGCTGAACAAGACCTAACAAAACACCAGTAGCATTGGGAACCTAACAAGAAATATCAACAATTAATAATCAGTATTATTAATAATAATAACAATTTATAATTAACAATCATATCAGTTGCATAATTTTTGTTTTCAATTATATAGCTATCTTCAATGTTACTTGTAGAGTGATCTATGTACATGTATAGTAGCTGACACCCTTTGACGTCCCTTTTGCAACAATCAAAATCCAGTTTTACAATGTAGTCATGGGATGCATTCCAATTAAACATTATATCACGTCTTGAGCATGGGGAAAATAGTGCAACTTTACAACCTATTGAAAAAGACCTTTCTGGTTCACGAATACCTACATGCATTATAAAAATAATTAAACGTGAACAACAAAGCCAAAAAGACCCTAGGCTTCGTCAAAAGGAATCTTCACTCCTGCCCTGAAAGGATAAGGCATATACTTCGCTGGTCAGACCCACATTGGAATATGCGTGTACATCATGGGACCCTTATAGCAAATACCAAATAGACCTGCACGAGCAAGTTCAGAGGCGGGCTGATCGTTTTGTAACTAGGACCTACTCAAGAGAAGAAGGGTGTGTTACTCAGGCATTAAACCATCTCAACTGGCCATCATTACAACACAGGAGACAGACAGACAGCCTATGCATGCTTTACAAATCCCTTAACCAACAAGCAGAAGTGATTATTCCAACTTATGTCCAACACCAGACCTTTCTTCACACCTGTCGCGCCCACCCACTCAAGTTTACTCCACTTCAAGCATCATGTGATGTGTATAAGTTAGTTTCTGGCCAAGGACAATCAATGATTGGAACAACTTGCCCGCTGAGATAATTTCATCCGATTCACTAGGTCATATCAAGTCAGCTTTGAACTTCATGTAGAGCATGACGTCATAGTAATTATTATTATTATTATTATTATTATTATTATTATTATTATTATTATTATACCACTTGCAAACTGTGCTGACAAGGATCTTGCAAGTTACTGATGTAGATGTAGACAGGTAAAATACATACATCTTATTTGATGGTTTTACATATAGTCGTGCAGCTATTTTGTGAGTTGTGGAGCATTTTTCCAAGCCCTGAAAGGGGCGAGGAAAAATGCCAGCAATGAGCAAAATGTCCATACGTAATATAAGTAAAACCATCGAATAAGAGATTTATTATTCCTTTACAAAAAGATTTTGTTAGTTTGGTTTCTCTTTTCTAGTAAGGGTGTTGAAATACACCCAGCATCATCTGTCCATCCAGCTGTCTATCAGTATACGGCGTGTGAAAATGAAGTAAACAACACAGAAAGCCAGTGAAATGTCGTGTCCCATTTTTGCTCTGTTGTAAATCGGTCAAACTGGGACACTACAGTGTATTACAGTGTTGTATTTTGTGCGTTCTCTTGACCTTATTTGGTGAAATGACATATAATAGTCGAATAATAAATGTAAAATGATAATTATACATTCTACATTGGATAAGTAGGAAAGCACTGGTACCTGGATATTTATGTCCTTAACAACCGTTCCATAACAGAGCCACAAAAATGACACCAAAACCATCATAAATGAGAAAGCAAATGGCATTGATTCTGTGCTCTTGGTCCTCACAACTTTAGCCTGTGGAATGCGATACATGTGATCACTAAATTACACACCATACATCAGTAAGAGATCAGAGAAGGGAGGGTATTTGAACTTTGTGTTTCTTGTGTCATTAAATCCTGACTCCTAACCCTTACCTAGTGGTTCTAAACACAAATGTAACACTTCGTGTTCATTCACTAATCAAAGTAATTTTTTTAACAGCTTTATTGACCATTACACATGTTACATACAGCAAATTAAACAGCCAGAAAGAAATGAAATATATGTGCAAAGTGATTCAAAGTGATAAGGTCAAAAGGGCAGGTGCGAACGGGACGCGAGGACCCATGCGAGGCACCTTCCATGATACAAATAATAATTTAAACACAGTCAACCAAAAGACACCAAATTTAAAAGACGCTAAAAAACTAGGGATGGCAGCGGCAGGATCGTACAATTGACCAGGTACAGGGATAGAGTATGTCAAAGTGATTCTGCAAAAGGTGAAACATGTCCTCAGTAACAAAGTTGCAGAAAGAAGCAGTAGTTGAAAAACTGGTAGGGGGTGAGAATTTACAGATATAGTTCCAGAGCTTAACAATACGATTAAAGTAAGAGGCCTGAAAAGTGCTAGTTTTACATACAGGAGTTTTAGGGTTATAAGGATTACTTAGCCTGGTTCGGCTGTGAGAAACAGGAGTAAAAATAATTAAATTAATTTAAAAAATAATAATATTAATAAAAATAATTTGCTTGAATGGTGACAAAGGCCCGGCGATTGCTCAAAACATTAGACATCTCATTCCACACTACTTTTATTTCACAGTAGTGTACTACAATAGTCTGTTCAATCCGTTTTTCTCTTGGTACTACACTTCTCTAAATCAAAATGACCCCCTCTCTAGTAAGCCCCCCCCCCCCTCCCCCAATGTGCTTAAAGACCATTGGGGGACTTAATAGATGGTTTACAGCAACAATGAATTCTATTTACTAGCACCATTTCCCATAGTAACAAAATAACGAACAAAGTTGGAATTTTACCTTTCTTGTACTGTATTTGTTAAGCTTTTTGCCTGACCCTAAGAAGCCCACTCCCCACTTTCCTTTTTTCCTATCTCCCTTAAACAATTGTTTCCCTTGTAGTTCTGGCCCCCTTATGCCCCCTGTACCTTCTTGGAGAAAACATGTCGCTGGCCCAAAACAGAGCCTGCCTAATTTGTACAAACAAAGACAATTTCATTAATGTACTGCACAGGAGAAAATGAGGGTACAGTGCAGGTCAGAAATAAGCAAACAACGAAAACGCACATGTTATTTGCACATACGTATGTGCAAACATGCATGCCAACACGTGTATCTTCTGTGCATGTTTGCTTTTGTTATACACACCCCAACATAACTTGGCTTTGATTGCCATTGTTGTTTGAAACAAAAGGCAAGCCATACTCATTAAAACAATGCTAAATGGATTTTTCTTTTCATCAACAAAACTGATCAGTGACATAAGGTGAAAGCACAGTCAAAGGTAGACAATAAGCAGCTACTATGGCGATGGTAACAAGAATGTCACAAAAAAACAGGATTTAATGAGAAAAACACTGAATGGCCATGCACATTAGTTATAAATTTTCGTTCATTTCTTTGGTCAACATCCTTGGCAAAACGTGTAATGTGTACTGTGTAATGACCAAATTCCAAGTTTTGTTGAGAATGTGAACACACGACAGTGAAATTTTTATTCTCTGTCTGTTGCTACTAATTCTGTTCCTGGATAGTTCAGCCACATTGTACTTGTAAGTTGAATGAGTTGGAATAATTGCGAAGTAGTTTAAGAAACATTAACCTATATTTTCAAGTGACATTTTCATTGGTGTTGCCACCATGGTTGCTTAAAGCCCCTAATATTCACATACCACAACTGCAAGTGGTGAGGCTTGCATCGCTATAGTAAATACAATACATATAAATCCAAGATGTGCAACCCTTGTGCTGTCTTCTGTAAGGAAATGCATCACATACATGTACAACGAAAATGCCACAACTGCTGCGTACATTACACTCTTCAGTTCTTTACCCTAAAGAAAGAAAGAATGAAAACATAACTTAGAACGCAATGTCCAGAAAATTAAGGAGAACGCCTACATATGCATTGGTAACACATGCAACAAGAACACTTTATTTACCCTTTTTTACATCAACAAAACTAAAATAATGATTTTTGTGACTGCTGTGGAACAAAATTAATGTTGAGGAGTATTATCACTCCGTCCTGAATCTTGATATTAAGGTCATTCAACATTGCTGAATGGAATAGAGCCAGGCTAGATTTCATGTTCAACATGCTGAACGACAATAGTGTGACATCACAAATTATATTTGAATTTGTGAAATTATTGGATTTATTAAGATGTTCACAAAGACCATGATGAAAAAAAAAATGCCTACTTGCCAAACATCGGGGAGTGAGATGACTTTTATGCTCCAATAACTCCATACAAATCCTTGTAATTTTATCTCTGTTCTAAACATATTTGAGAACAGAGACAAAATTACAAGGATTTGTATGGGGTTGTAACAGCATAACAGTACAATACTAATATCTCACCCCAAATTGCAATAAGAATGATGCTGATTGTTGGCAAGTAGGCATTTTTCATCATGCTCTTTCACAATATCTCAACAAATCCATAATTTCAGAAAATTAGTTTTTGTGATGTCATCACTTTAGTACTCGATAGAAAATACTACATTGTATACAATTTATCAATGACACTTGCAATGACAACTCTAAATGTAAAGTCACATACATGTAGAGCTACAAATGAGCGACAACATAATGTTCAATTATGTCGAACCATGTATCACTGCCATTTGCTTTTATTACTAACCAATAGGCCTGTAATGTTTAGAACTGGGTATAATAATAATATTATTATGATTATTTTGTTGGGCATTGCGGCAAATTTGGGGGCTAAAATATAATTATTTTAGCTCACTGCTCTGAGCCAAATGAGAAATGAGAAAATAATGTAGCCAGCCAATCAGAACCGGAAACCATTCAACTGCTCATGCCATTTCCTTGCTTGTTTGGTTTTGTTTGACTGGAAGTGCTGCCATCTGCAAGGAACTTGTTTTAAGCCACAAAATGGCTGAAAAACCTACCTAAGAAGCAAATTCTCAGTTGTCTCAGCTTGATGAAGAGGACTTTAATACAGAAACTTGTAGGGAATGGTGGAAATAATGCCTGTAGTAGATCCATGGCCGGCACCTTGGAGGTGAAGGTAAATTTATCTTTGTCGAGCAAAACCAGCTCTGTTTAGCAATTGCACAATATTAATTTAACACTGCTTTAACAGGCTGTTTACCAAATTCTGATATTTTCCTTTCGAAAACTTAGAAGCAAAGATTCTTTTGACAAATTTTGCAGTGTTCTGTCAAAGTTTTCAGCTTATGCGACAATGAAAGCTTTTGAACAATAAAATAAAGCCGATGCAAAGCCGGCAGCATTCAAGATATCGCTTACTGTACTGTATTAATTTTGACTCCTTTTGTGAATGCCCTCTGAAATTATTATAATAGTAATAGAGTTGATGTTCTTGGGCATAAAATGTTTTTGAGCCTTCTCAGAACTCATTTAACTGAAAACATATTTACGCCAACAAACATAAACTCTATTGTTATAATATTATCCTTGCATGCAGCTGATACCAGATGATCAGACCCTGTGACAGGTTTTTCAGGGATAACGAAACAAACACAAAAAGGTATCAATATTTGCTCATTAGTACTCTGAGTGGAGTACAATTCAGGGGGTAATCAGCACGGTGCAACACAATGCTCTGTTTAACTACCAACTAACATTTGAGATCAGAAACTCTATTCATGTATTAAACTTTTTGAATACAAGACACCATTAATATTTTATTGATAAATCCTACCAGTTTTATAAACAGTGAAGAAACTGTAAAACCACAAACAATTACGGCTATCCAAGTTAAAAACAAAACTGTTTTTAATGGAGAGTTGTGATTGGTTACTCAACTGATCACACCCCAACTGCAAAGGAAACAGACATCTAGACAGTGCAATGGCCACCATCTTGGATGTTAAAAACAGAGTAAAATCGGGGAGAGTATAAAGTGCTACCAACAGGGTGGGCATTAGGGTAAAAGAAAAAGGAGGGGGAGGGAGGGAGGAAATGTATGTAAGCTGTTTTCTCTCCCTCCTCCTCCCCATCCCCTTTCCCCAACTCCCAAAGATTATGAAAATCCAACATGGTGGCTATAACTTAACGACTAACCGAGATTCTACATTGCAGGCTACATGTACAATTATTATATCTGAGGCATGGGGGAAAAGTTACACAGTTTTATGAGCAGTACCCAACAGGCTGTCCAGAATCTTGTCTTGCGGAAAATTTAAATCGGCCATTCAAAGGATAATCTCCCATGTAGCTGTCAGAGAACAGCTGCATAGGAGACTATCCAAAGGACAGCTGGGCGACCACCTGGCTAAATGCTTGGTTACACTCAATCACTCATGTAGCCTTCCAATCAAAGCCAACAGACCATAATTTATTATTACCCAAAATTATTGCTGTATTGGCAATTATTATCAAATGACTACACACATAAGATACCTACCCTGTCTTTGCAATACAAGAAAAAGCACAGTATGTAGCAAACTTGAGCAATCATTCCAATAACATTGACAGGGATTAAAGTTGCGTCACCTTTAAGAATGCCATAGCTTGACCAATTCATGCAACTGAAAGTTTCAACAAAAAAACAAAATGTGGAAGAATTAAACAACAAGTGATGTGATTTTATAATGCCGGTTGCAAGTTGTGTCAATCTGAAATTGATCACCAACAATCGTTGGTGTAATATGGCTTCAATCACAGATTAAACCAGACTGATAAGATAATTACCCGCAATTTTGGCAGAAATGTAAGCAAATTTAATTGCCTCAGGCACATCACTGGGAAAAAAATAGTAGCAGCCTTAATAACAATAATAACAATACTTCTACTTATAATAATAATAATAATAATAATAATGACAATAATAATAATTAATAAATATAAAACAATAATTAACATTTGTATCAAGCAAATTCAAATTTTCCTACGTAAAAAGTTTTTATTTTCAGTGGATTACACTTACTTGAGGAAAGTTGTGACAAAAGGCAATAGGGCAACATTTTCAGTGCTTCCACTTTGAATTATCTTTCGGCAGGTTAATCTGAGGAAAAAATAACAATTACTACAATTTAAAAGATCCTAATATTCATATTAAATAAATAAAACAACCGATATCATATGACATGCCACTGAAGCTGAGTCAAATTTCTCCTCATCCATTACAAAAGAAAAAAAGAAAGGACTTATGTGGGTACCCCCTTTGCTCTGGCAAATCATAGTAATGCCAAGTTGCCTTAAAAACACACTCACAAGCAAATGCAATAATGCCAGCCAATAAAACACCACCTTGAATCTACAGTGTACTTGTGTGGAAATGTGAGTACAAGGAAACTTATAATTTGTCACTCCTTTTGGCCTTAGAATTAGAGCGAGTGCCTCACAATACCCAAAACCCAGGAGTTTCATTAATTTTTGTCTTCTTTAGACTGGTTTCAAATTTCTCCAAAGACAGGTACCATGTTCAGACTAAAATGGGTACCAGTACCTGGGTCCCAAATTCTATTAAAACCCCTGAAAACCATAACCATAAATTACATGTACATGTAGGGCACATAGAATTATTTTTCATGTCCAATTTCAAGTCTGACTTGAGGCAACAAATTTGCAGCATACAACTATTTTTGACCCCTCAATAGTCTGATACTGTACTAGTGTTCTTTTCGTCTTGCCGTAGTTCAAGTCAGGCCACATATTTTTGAAGTATTTGACTGTAAAAGGTGTGAACAGTACATTTCTTTGTCCCTTTTGGAAGTTCCTTATTATAGAAATAGCTTTCACCTCATTTTAATAAGTTAATATTGACCATTGAAATTGAAACAAATATACATGTAGCTTTCAGTTCCAGGAGGAATCTGCACAAATTTTCTTAAAGTGTATATGACAGATTTTTTTTTTATTTGCTTGATCGAATCTTCTTGTTGTTCTTGTATGAAAATCAAAAAAATAAATTCGCTATCGATTTTTCTTCCCCTGGTTTGAGGCCGTCAAAGACATGAAATTTCACTTCCAGGTGTGAACAAAACTGCCCAAGGTGGGAAACTGGGGATAGTGGGAAAACAGTTTCATACACAATCAAACCCATATTAAGGACAATGCCTACTATTGTTACTGTGCATACATTCTCAAACTCTCAAGATACTTGGGTTTCCTATCGGTGGTGAATGTCTAATACAGGGATATTATTGCATGGTTTAAAACTATGTGGAGAAAGCAGAACTTAGCAAGTGCTCCTGGTATTCAAAAAGAAAGTTGGTGGTAACCATGCATTTTTCAGAGATAATAAAGCTTCAATTTGGAAAAAAAAATGCCATACATTGCTTTGTTTTTTTACTGCTTTTTGAATAATTCTTGCTTAATTATCTCTCTGCTACCCCCAACTGGATTCAAGTATTCTGGACTCAAGTAGCCCTGATACTAAGATCTGCTTTTCCTGCACAAACTTTGCAAAAATAATTCTGTATTGGGAGGCAACGTCGTTAAGTGACCAGAATGGTACTAGAATCTTCAAATTGTGCCCAGCCAAGGACTGACGTTCACGAGTTCAGGCACAGGATAATACACACTAACAAATTAATGAGTCAACTTCAGTAAGCTCGCTAACACTGAGCTTTGACAATCCAAGTAAAGTTTTTTTCGTCCCCACTGGCCTGGGGAGGAATTTATGGATGCTTTCTGGAACTGTATACATGTACATGTTCATGTACATGCATTGTTACTCACATGAGTCAACAAAATATATAAATAAATAATTAACTAATAAATAATAACTAATTAATTGGCATGGAAACATTGAGGTGCCACAGGAGAATGTTTCCAATTCTTCCAAAAAATGGTAAGTCTTAAATAACATTTCAAAATGACATTAATTATACGTAGCGGGATCAATTTTAGAACTGCTGGTCAACCCCACAATTTACACTTGTCTGAACCATTCGTAGAACGAAAGATATAAATACAAAAGAATCCCGATTCTTATTCAGTAACTTAGTGGCCACGTATTCTACAGTCCAGTCGAAAAAAATAAGCTCATTAGACGGGTTACGTGTACATTCTATTAAAATCAAACACTACATGCACTCAAGAAGAAAACTGCTCGCTCGCTGGGACCCTCTGCAATCAAGGTTGTTCTGAAATTTTACGTTCCCAACTCAGTGAAATGACCTTCTTCTCAGATCTGTTAACATATTATGGGTTCTTATGCATAGCATGCGTTAGCTATATAATACAGAAAGACCTTGAACAGCTTCACTACATGCTCAATAAAACAGTGAAAAGTTGTAAAAGGTTTATAAAACCCTGTAGAAAATTCTAAAACGTTTCTACAGTTGTACTCACGTCCCAGAAAGAAAAAATCCAACTGTCGTTATAGTAGCAGCCCACGACAAAAACCAAAGTGTAGACATATTAGGCTGAGAAGCAACAACCGAAATCTCTGTTTCCTGCATCGATCCAGAAATAGAAACTGAGCAACCACACGACGAGGAACGACGAGAAAACACGACGTCACACGAGCAATCTCGTTCCCAGACCCCACCCCCGTTTTAGGCCAGCGGGGGCCACGAGATTGTGTACAGCGTATCACAATACACTCTGTTTTTTTTTTTTTTTTATATATATATAAGAACGTTTAATTTTGGAGCTGAGGCTGAATGTTCTTATGTTTTTTTTGCGATTTAAGGCTGAGAGCACGTTCTTAAGATGTTCTAAAATTACATGGTATACACTACATGTATTTCAGTAAACCAATGCGGGCGTGACCAGGAAACCTATCAAAGAGCATTGCCTGCTGAGATATGGTGGCAAGAACTGCTGATTGCGACAAACCGAGATGTGTGTCACCATTGTTCATGTTATACAAAAAATGCTCTTGAGTATTTTGGTTAATTTACTTTCGTTACCTTGATTTTATATACAGATTAGCAAAATAAAAACGTTCTTAATCGACTCTCAGCCTGAGGAATGTTCTTAATACGTTCTTAAAATTTTGGTTAACCTCAGCCTCGACGTTCTTATAAAAATGGTTCTTATAAAAAAACAGAGTGTATAATCGTATAACAACTACAGAAGTAATAACCCCAAGATCCATTCATTCACTGAATCAACGTTGTTCCATACAATCTCGACTCCAATCTGTCGATGATCTCGACTCCAGGCTCTCTCTCCTTCGCCAAGTTTATGATGTCATCCGCCTCTGCAAAGAAATCTACAGGGGATGCCAGATCCCAAGATCCATACATACAAACAACAATCTCGACTCCAATCTGTATTAGTACTAGTAAAAGTCAAAGATTAGGGACTTAGTTCGTTCGATGATCTCGATCCCAGGCTCTCTCTCCTTTGCCAAAAGAATCTAGGGGGTATGCCAGATGTGCAAACCAAGATCCATCCCGATTGATTCAAACAGTCAACGTTCACCGATACAATCTTGACTCCAATCCGTACGAGGAGTGCGTTCTTCCTATGTCGAACGTAATTAAGAGTGCGTTCGTCTTAAGTCGAACGCAATTAGGAGTGCGCTCTTCCTACGTCGAACGCAATTATTCCACGAGTGCGCGTTGGCTATCTATCATCTCATATCCAACAAGCATGAGTGGAATAATTATTTTATTTAAAAAAAAATCAAGAACTATTGCTAGATCTTACTGATTTCGCTTTGCAAGAACAACCAGAACCAGAAGACAATTTAATTATCGCTATTTCTCGGGATCATTGTATGATGCAATTCCTGGGATTTAATTGGCTTAACTAGTAGCCATGGTATACGAAGAATTAAACTATGCTGGGGGAATAGCGACCACTAAATTGCCTTCTGGTTGTTCTTACAAAGCGAAATCAGCAAGATCTAGCAATATTTCTTGATTGTTTTAATAAAGCAATTATTCCACTAGCGCTCGTTGGATATGAGATCATTATAGCCAACTCGTCGCTACGCGCCCAGTTGGCTATAATGATCTCATATATCCAACGAGCGCAAGTGGAATAATTGTTAAATATACCATGGCCGCAAAGCCAGTCAAATTCCTGAAGTTGCATTATACAATGGTCCAGTTTTTTTTACCAACAATTCCCATTATATGAAATAAAGTGGTAGAGCATCCGAACTAGTAATCGGAAGGTCTTAGGTTCGACTCCTGGTAGGAGCACTCGGATTTCTTTTTTTCGAGTATGCCTGTGTCACTTTCTAGAATAATACATCATTCTCAATTTCCATTATGTAAGTATCATTACAGTGTGTATCAATACGAACAGTTATACAGTATACAGTCTACACGATAAGACGAGCTATCTACACTGTCTGAAGCAGGAACAACAATCTACACTGCCTACAGTAGGAACAGCTATCTGCACCGGCTGTCTACAGTAGGAACAACATATAATTTACACTGTCCACAGTAATTATATTATAACTCTTGATATTAATTGTAGCAATGTAAGGAGAGTAACGAATGATGAGGACTTGGAAAGAAAGCAAGACCTCTCCTCTGTTGTCTTTATTTAACTACTACTACATTGCACAACAGAAAGTCCGTGAGCTTTCTTTAAATTCAGATAATAATAATAAAAAAAACAATAACCAATAAATCAATCAATGTTTATTTTCAAAAAATAACTTGAGTAGTGGCCTGCGTACCCCGTAAATAGCCACAGCTAGACGAACACGAGAAAATGACAAGTACAAACTACTCAGAAGACACTAAGTTTTACATAGTAATACAAATTTAACTGAGTATTTCACAATGTTTGTCTAAAAAGAAGAACCCGTAGTTTATAAGTACAATGATTTTAAAGTTGAAAACAAGAAATGATAATTACAAACTACACTTATCTAGACGTTAAGCTTTACGTACTAATACAGATTTAACTAAAGGTATTTCACAATTATAATCTGATCTAATACTGAAACAGGGAGAACCCGTAATTTATAAGTATAATAATTGAGAGTCAAAAACAACTGGAAAGAAAAAAAATTGACTAACAAGAAATATAATTATTTGGCAGGTCCAACGTTTTTAATTATCATAGGTATTTGAAAGTAATCATCTTCTTTTTACAAGATTTCAAAAAGCAATTGGCGAAGGACCACTATATTGAGAATCGATCATGGAGCGCTGTATTTTACAGCTAGATACAACTGATATGAACAATGACGACCCTGACACGATTTTTGTTATTTACAATAAATGCTTTGTCTAATTATTAGGTTCTCGAACGATCAGGCACTCTTTTTATTTTTATCGCTAAAAGAAACCTCCGGTTATCGCTGGTCGCCCGTTTAAATATGAGCTTTCCCCGGCACGTCTCTATAAAATTTTCAAGTTTGACCCTTTTAATTTAAAAACGTCAGGAGCGGGTTATTTACCACTGAACCACTTGGTACAATAGGTAAAGCCAATCTACGTTATCTGAACCTTCTTCATAGCTTACTTATATTATAAGGTCCCTGAGATTATTTCTAGTTACATTTTATCAGACGCAAATGTGGCAAGTTACGAAGTTATTTGTAAATAATTTTGATTCATGTTATTTGGCAAGTGAAGGCCTAGAACTTGAAAAACAAAAATAAAGTAGGAACCCCTCTTGATTATATATTTCAGTATTTATTTATCTTGTCTATTTATAAGGATGATTATTCACGGTCGGTTACACTCTTTCTTATGTAAGAATGTTGTTTTTCCGGGTTAGGCTGAATATTCTTATTTTTCTGCCGATTTTACTTAGGCTGAAAATATTCTTGTATTATTCTTAAATTATAGTTTTAGAATGTATTGAGGTATCAATATCAAAGAAAGAATTTATCATGATTTTTTTTGCGGTTTAGTTCATTTCTTTTCTGCTGTATAGAGTGTTTTCACATGACGTCACGGCGGCCATGTTGGTGTCCCAAAACAAAGAAATGGCGGCCATGTTGGTGTCCCAAACTAAACCTCTGGGAATTGAACTCTATTTTTATGCAAATACTTTCTTTTGTTTCAGTAAACTAATATGGCCGGCAGTCACGTGAATGAAAACGCTCTATACTGTACATATGTATTACATGTTCATCGAGCTGTCATTAGTATTGGCTAGTTTGCCGTTTAGACAAAGGAATGATTTTATACGGTTAAGTTAAAAACATATAATTATATTGTATTTACAGATTTTCAACACACAAATATTTCCTTTTCAAAATCTTAGCCTTGGTTTTATTCTTAAAATATTCTTAAACTTTCGCAAATTATAGCCTCGATATTCTTATAAAATATATTCTTATAAAAAAGAGTCTATTACCGTTTATCCTTGCCTAGGTTCATTAGCCTGGCCAAGTGGCCAAATCAACAACAAATCAAAACAATCAGTTAATTGTGCCCAGCTGGAACTGTAAACTCTAACGTGTGTTACAAATGAACCTAGTAAATGTTGTAATGTTATTGACTAGGGACCCCACGGGATTCTGGGTCCCTGACTGTTTTCTCGGGCCACCCCGCGAACTGTTTTGTGGCCATGTTTGAGTTCAGTGCGAGAGCACGTGTTAGACAGTTTTCACTTCGTTTCTTTCTTGAAGATATTTACAGTTAAGGTTTAGAACTGTGTTGGAGACAGACTTACAAAAGTAAATATGACATAGTTCCTCAAATCACTCAGTCGGCTCTAGATTCAGAGTTGTTTGACCACCCAAGTGGTGTAGTGCAGTCATAAGATCGGCTTTCTCTCAGGTCAGAAGATGGTTACAAATTGGCCACTGTTTATATGCAACAACATGACGTATCCGCACCGATTTACTAGATTTCCTATCTCTCTAGTATACTATATATCGTTTTTTATCGATTCAAAACAAATCCTTAATAAAACAGGTCATTGCAAAGCTTAACAAAATCGCGATCCACTCATGAGTAAAATCTCCTGCACCGCTACAAGCACACGTCAGCGACTCATTTTTATGATTTTTTTCCCAGTTTTTCAAATTTGTCCAACCTCTCTCAAAAAAAAATTGTTCGGAACAGTTCCCGTTGGATGCCAGAAATGTAGGACCTCTAACTATCTTTCCCTTTTCAAGCGTGTACTTGATGCCGTCTGTCCGTCCACCATACGCACAGCGGTCGTAGTTAAGAAAGTACATTGGTGAACCTGTAATACAACAACATCAATACATTGAAATTCTCCTTTGCAGTTTTCCTACACTTTGTTAGTAATTACCCTTTGGAGAACTGAGCTTCAAATCCAGGCCTCCACCTATGGTAATTATTGTTTTGATCCTTAGCCTTCACTAGTTGTTACAAGTTTGTCTCGAGGATACTCGATATGCGGGTTCTGGCCTACAACTGAGAGACTGTGGGTTCGCAAACAATACACAGCGTACTTGAGTTAACATTAAAAGAAACTGGTCGAGAGGGACAGAACTCTGCTGAAGAGTGAAGGTCAAATTATAGTCCTGGACGAAAGACTCGCACAAATCAGGTGGAATTTTTCGTTAATTAATTCAACTCAAGGACGTAGCAGACGCAACCTCACAACAACAAAGTTTGAATGGAGTATTATTCAAAAAATAAGACTGCTGCACATTTAGGGAAAGGCGTAAGTTACGTCCATTACTGTTACCATGTTTCTTTGTTTGCTGGAAAAAACCTGGGAGAAAAATAATTTAAGTTCCAAAAACGAACCGATGGGAATCAGCATCTGTTTTATAACAGGTCCCGCGACATATATTCAGCTTCAATGACCACCCTCTATAGATGGCTTATCTGACGAGTAGATGATTAGAGAATGGTTAGTTTGGGGGGTCAAGTTCGATTAACCCATAAACATTTGGTAGCGATTACTCTTTAATAACTGAAGTTGCCAAGGGAAAGAAAATATGAATGCCCGTTTCAGTCTACCTATCTCCAATACTTGCCGATAGTCTTCTCAGTCTTTTCATTCTTTGAGACACTAGGTGAATATATATTACCCAAATAACGCGCTATGAACTCCGTCACCATCCAATATCATATGGTGTTTTTGGGGGGGTCCGCGGAACACTCGCTGACATTACGTGGTGTTTCCTTTTTCCTCTCCCAAATGAACTTTTAAAATTACACTTATTCTCATCTTTACTTACTTGAGTTCCTTTTTGTGGGCGGAATTATCCCGTTTGGTATCTTTTCTTTGAGAGTGTCGAGGTCAAACTGTATAAACGGGACCACCAATTCCTATAAACATAAAGAATACAAAACATCAAAAAACAGGAAACAAATTTAATTTTGCTTATTCTGCTAGACCATCACCAGACTGACAGCATGGGGCCGCAGAAATTAAGTCTAGCAAACTGACAGAATATTTGTATGGTATTTGGGTAAGGAATTCAAACTAGGAAGCGAGGCTTAGATCTTGATCCGTGCACAGTAGACTGAAATGCATAATGTAATGAGCCATACGTCAGATAGGGGACCAGTTTATTCCAAACGCCAGAGGAGACTAACGCGTCCGGACAACTTGCGAAATTGCTTCTGACTGGTTCAAAGTTTGCTCAGATTGATTGGTTGGTTGGTTGGCTGGTTGGCCTATTGATTGATTGATTGATTGGTTGATTGGTCGGTCGGTCGGTCGGTCGGTCGATCGATCGATCGATCGATCGATTAATTGATTGATTGATTGATTGATTGATTGATTGATTGATTGATTGATTGATTGATTGATTGATAGATGGACTGACTGATTCTCGACAAAAGGACAAGTGCACAGGCGTAATAAGCACGGATGAAAACGAACACGTCTTTAGCTATTACATTAAAAGTGAATGTTCAGGATAAGAAGGGAGGTCAGCTTCCAAGGCCGCTTCTCGGGCTGATTCCGCTACCAGTATAAGGGTTCTTCAAGTGAAAATTACATTAAGGCACGTGTAAGCAAAAGCACAGACATACTCATTGTGTTCATCTTGTTAACCCTAAGACTCACTGTGAGGTGAATGTAGTCGTAATTACAGGGAAGATTTGTGCATGCTTGCGTCAAGCTATCTCGTAAACGCTCTCTTAAACGCTCTTGTTGCTGACCAAAAGGAACGCAGCCTCTGGAGACAAAATGCAAGTTGGCATTGTGCACTTATGCCTGTGCTTGTGCTCGAGTCGCTTACAAAATGGCCTGTCGAAAATAATTTGAAACATAACGACAATAACGTTCGATAGCTAGACGTCTGAAACTGCTGTTTCTTTAAACATCTTATGCCAATTAAAAGCTGTTTACTCTTTCCAAGGGACTCAACTGAAGCATATAGTAGAATAGAGTACTTTCATATTATATTTGAATAGCCGGTAATGCACCTCTTCTCTGGATTTGAAATTGCAGTTCAGGTGGTGGTCAGAACACGAGCCTATTCGGCACAAGTAATATCGGAAGAGTGATCCTGGGGTGAGAAGCTGGTACACGAAGAACCCAAAGACTCCAAGGAAAAGAACGAGTCCAACAATGAGAAGAGACATCCCTGAAACGACATGAAAATAATGAGACAAACAATAACAAGAGACTTCCCTGTAACGATATGAAAATAATGCATCAGTCAGTTCCAATGGTGCCTATTCCCCAGGGCATTGTGTGGGGCATTTTTCCTCATTGTCCGTATCAGGCATTTTACGGGCTCGTGATCACCTTACAGCACTTTCGTTTCCTTTCAAGATAAGTTCGTCAGCAAAGAAGATAAATTTGCGATTAACTATATCGTAAGGACGACGAAACAGAGATGGTAGATCCACAATCAAACGATCTCTGAGGCAATACAGAGAGCAAGATTTATTGAAACTGAGATTGGCCTGAATTAGCTTTGATTAGAATGAAGGTATGCCAAAAAATACTAAGAAATAAACCAAACATTTTAAAAAAAGTGACACACTCGGATACCAACCCACGGCCTGGCCCATACCTTAAGCATGCGCACAGCCATACCACCCGGGCAGTGGCAGCCATGGACAGCTGTTTCAGCCTTGTTAGGCCTCATTAGCATGTTTTAGGGCAGGGTTCGGCCGAGGCAGATGGGGAGGGATGGGCACCCCTGAAAATGATTGATGCATAATCTGTTAAAGGTCAGACGACAAACACCGAGGACTGCTTCTCCTGTTTTTGTTTATGATTTTTTTTTTTGAGAATACTCGCCCTGACGAAGGCCTAACGCTCGAAACGTCAGCAGTCGAAATCTCTTCACGGAGGTCAATTTACCTTTACAATTTACTCTGTTGATAAACCAAACATTCGTTTCTACTCCCAAGCGACGCAGCACCGCAGTTTCTTTAGCAACTAACCCCCTTATCCTAGATTCGAACTGACGACCTCTCTCTCAGTTGTCCGGTGTTCTTGCCTGAGCTAACCAGGTGGGGGTTAAGTAGCTCTCCCTTCTAACTCCACTTCCCTGCAAATAGTAACGAGACAAATAACTTACGTCGGCAGGTTGTCTTGTTGGATTTTCCAATGGCGACCTTGATGTCCATATCAATACTCTCCAAGATGTTCTCCACTTCAGTTGCCAGCTGGTGACTGTTGATGCCAAGCACAATGCAAACGAAACACTTCACCAAGTTAACTTCACCATGGCGACGAGACTTACATGTCTCCATTGCCATGCCAAGCAGTGTGTGGTTCCTGATGATAAACGCACCCAAAGGCAGATGGGACTCCGGTATGCCTGTGCCTGGATCCTCTGTGGACGCATAGATACGCTCACCTGTTCGAACTGAGCCCACGATCTGCACCTTAACCATTCCGATAACACACACGATATCTGTCTGCCCTGTATAAATAGAGTTCAGTATTTTCACCCACTTGTCATTGTCTGGGTGGAGATGGTAGTCCTACGTATGTGCTACCCAGGAGTAATATTATGGTCTTTGTGCCCTTCCATAGCATGAAATTCATTGTTGGGATTGAAAGTACTCGCGGAGCGGTACACTCCAAACTGTAACTCCGTACAGTACCCCTCTTTCTCTTCCCCTCCCCTCCCCTCTCAGACACACCCGAAACAAATGAATGTTTTAGCTTATCCTGTCATCCCAAGTATGTTCGTTCCTTAATCAAGAGATCATTTTCGAAATCGTTGTATTTTTAGTAATTAGCCAAATTTCGCTAGAATACTGAACTCCGTACCACTTTTTGCCATTCTCCTTAAAAAGCACAAACATTAATTTTGCTAAGCAGGTTGACTTATTGCAATCTTACATACTTTGTGACATAATGTTGTTGTGGTCACACCGTATGCATTTTCACGGGAACGCGTAGAAATGTTTGTCCTTTTTTATAGTGTTTACCCGAGTTCCTTCACAATAGAAAACACTTATTATATCCACGGTACATGAAGATAGATTTCTTCTGAATGGATATTTCTTCCCTATGTGGTCATTGCAAGATGTGAAAATACTTAATATATGGTCTCCTAAACCATGTAAGAAAGGCTTTCTTGACACTACTAATTGTACCTCTAAACAACAACTTCCAACATCCAGACACCAGAAGTTAAACATACCCATTTACCTTTCTCTATATCTAATGGCGCATGCGCCTCCAGGTACGCTGACCTGCTGATCACTCCAGCCATTACCGCCTGTGGAGCGTTCTCATTGCTCAGTGGTTCAATTGTAGCCATCCCTTCGTCGTCGGGGAAAAAGCCAACCACGACACCCTCCTCGTGATTGTGGTACGTGTCAGGATTGGTGAGTTTCAAGTGATAAGCGATGTCTCCCTTGGATGTCTGCATCATGCAACCAAAGCTGAGCTTGTCAATATTGGCTTGCTGTGCCTTCAAATGCTTGACAACTAACTGGTCCAGTTGTGAAGCACCTTGATAGAAAGCCACTGAACGTTTAACAATCTTTGCTTCAATAAATGGTCCGGTTGGTAACTAAAAATAGGGGCGATATTCTATGAAATTCTATGCGGTTAATTGAAAGTGATTTGCGGTATTGTTCCCAGGTATTCGATCTGGAATCTTATTAGGTATTCGATCAAGTACTCGACCGTTAAGTCTCACACTCGAGAAATAAAG
Source organism: Pavona decussata (assembly GCF_977016875.1). Taxonomy (NCBI): domain Eukaryota; kingdom Metazoa; phylum Cnidaria; class Anthozoa; order Scleractinia; family Agariciidae; genus Pavona; species Pavona decussata. The sequence continues at coordinate 2,489,784 of NW_028145620.1, forward strand.
TTATTTTATTACTTTATTTAGCTTTTTTTTTATTTTCCGTTCTTCTTGTTTGGCGCCACTCCACCGGTAGTGATATTTGACCCTGCCCGCGTTTTAAAGCATCCCTTTGGTTCGAAAGATGCTTCAGAGAACAAAGTGCCACGAATGAAAGATGACCGCTTAACTTAAATCTGATAGCTGGAAGAGTGAAACGTAAAAGGTGCTTTTGGTTTGATTTGTACTACTTCCTGTTAACAGCCAGTTTGACCAGTTACCTTCCGAACTGAAGGAAGAGTTTCTGGATCCCAGCGAACTAGACGACAGAGGTGACATCGAACCTAAATGAATAACAAAACAGGTCCTTTAGAACTTCACTCCATAAATGGTTATTCAAATACATTAATAATTCATAAGCCCATTGACCTATCAAATGGTCGTTAATACATCACATGCAGTGACTTTATATCGATAAACCTCCTCCTTATTAGTATGCGGTGTTTATCAGCTGATAAAACACTTCTCATTAGTATGCGGTGTTTTATCAGCTGATAAAACACTCCTCATTAGTATGCTGTGTTTCTCTCGAATGCTAATTTCCAACGTTCACAAAAGCATAATTGTTATGAAGTCTATTGACACACGCTTTTCCAGGAATGTTTTTGAAGCCGAGGAAAAAAACTCGCAGCACGTGTTTTATCGGGTCTAAAACCACTCGGCTGAGCCTCGTGGTTTTAAACCCGATAAAATACTCCTGCTCGTTTTTTAAACATTACATAAACATGTTCGTACACACACACAGCCGAGTAAACGAGACCTGTTGAGTCTGGTTCGTTTTGCCAGGTATGCTGGGTAGCTTGCATCGCTCGATGCTTTCCTTGAGGTGACCACCTTGAAGAGCTGCTCGGACACGTGTTGGGTCTCTTGCGTTTTTCTTTAGAATACATAACAGGTTCTGTTGAATAAAATATTGAAGAAAGTACTGTTTAAGCTTCTATCTGGGCTTACATTTGAAAACACTTACTAGAATTGTAAGTTCCAGTTAAAAATATCATTGGTCTATTTTTAGACTGCAAGCAGTCCCTTTCTGGATAGTCAAGAGGTCGCGCGAAATAGCCGAGCGCGAAAAAACTGGAGCAAACGAGTGGAGGGGGGCTTGACTTGGCTCCAGTCTCGCTGCGCTGTGAGCGCACCCTTTCAACTATCCAGAAAGGGACTACTTGCAGTCTAGTCTATTTTTTACTCGCTTGACCAATGACTATGGCCTATTCTCTCTCATCCTGAAATAATTAACAGCAGAAATGAAACATTGCTTGGAGATCAGGTCACGTGACAAACCGCCATCAGTTGGCCCCGCAATTCAATTCATAGCCTGATATATTCATAAGTTAAATTCTTTAATCACTCTGTATTACCAAAATTAAAACACATTTTCATTTTCATGATCATCATTATCATTATTATGGTAAGCGCTACATAACAGAAATACCAGGCATAATTCTGGCTTTTCGGGGAGCTAAGTTACACAATGACTTACCAATTGACATCAAACATGTAAATAGTACTAAACATAATCATCATCATCGACGCCGTCATTATTGTCATGATTATCGAAAACAACAATTGCCGTTAAGAAAATGATCTGATGCAGATTAATTTGGTTTAAGATCAGTGAAAAACATTATTTCAATCCCAATCACAAATAAGTAAGATCTGGAGAAACAACTGAGGACAGTAAAGCCTCATTGTCTACAAGAATACCTGCTGGTTCCTCGTTCATCCTCTTTGTCTTGATGAGGAAGGGCTTAGACGCAATTTGCTCACTGACTTGGTTATCAGCATACACTACTTGAACCAGCAGCTCAAACTGGTTTCTCTCCTGGGTATGAACCTTTGCTGATTTGTACACCGGTCTGTTGGATCCAGCAACCTCATACACAGAGTCTAGGTCCACTTGATACTCAAGCTGGTGAAGAAGGGTTGACGGATCTTTAGTGATTACAAACACGAAACACCCCTGATAGCGTGCACTCGCTTAACTCCCTTCCCAAAAAAGTTACTTGAAGGATTTTAATTCTGTGACTTCTCTGTCTTTGCTTGCGGAGTGTAGCTAGGAAAATTCGAAGGTTTGAAAAGGGAGAAGTAATCTCTTTTGGTGATATAACTAAATTAAGGAGGTATATTTATTAAGTAACAGTTATTTAGAGTAGAGGTAAGGGCCATGACGGTTAGATGATTAGATGAGGATTCCCCCTGTAAAAAAGCTTTGGCGTGGTGCACACAAGGTTTATTTGGGCTTTACAAAAGGAACGTAATAAAGTGTACACTTGAGACACAGTACATGATTTAGGAACAATTTTGAGTTTCAACTAAACCGTTTTTTATAAAAAATGCCTTGAATCCTCTTGTGTATCGTACTATTTTGTACTAAAGATGATTTATTCCAGAGTTTCGGGCCCAGAAAGAGTATGTGAATTGCTTGATATTGATGCTACAGGCTGAGACCTATAGGAATCAGCGAATCTCATAATAAAATAATTACAAATGCGGAATTGTCTTATGTTTTCCTTAATCTGCCGATATCGTTGAAAAGATTAATCTTTAAGCGGGTAAAGGAAACTTTAACGAACCCCGAGGTACATGATTACGTAAAACATGAATCGACAGCTTATAACCAGTCTTTCTAAAAGTAATTCCTATTTTATGTTCCGCACATTCCCCACAAATCAACGATGGGAGGG
>NW_028145620.1:2497500-2525000 GCF_977016875.1 Pavona decussata
ATTGATTTTCATGGAAGTATTGACACAATAAAAGATTGCGGAAGTGTTTTGATCTTGGTTTCGAAACTCCTGTTCTCATGTCCTTGGTGCGGATTGATCAAAAAAGATTGCTTCTCCTTTTCTTCGGCCGCCGGATACTAAAACCGAATATCTTTCATTCTTCAACTGCACTATGTCCTTATTGCGTCTTTCTTGGGAAATCAAAGAATTTCAAATGAATCGCTGAACCCCAGTGAAATGCTAGTGAAATTATAGACGACTGATTTTCCGCTTTGTTAAGCTTATGGAAAATCAGTTTTCTAATGTTAAGCTACGTTTGTCGTGCCTTGAAGATTCCGCCAGAGTAACCCGTGACCTCGATCTGACCCTAATGGAAACTGTGTTTAAGGGTAGTTTTTGCTACAGATCAAACTTTGCCATAACTGACTACGTTTTGGCGTATTCCTCAGCCTGAGAAATGGAGTTTGTGGAGCCGTTGCTCTAGGACTAAAGAAATAAATAGTCAGTAAGCAAGAGGTCATGGTGGATCCGTCCCTTAGCCGTCCCAAGAGCGGATATATCTAGTATATCATCTGATACATATTTTTTGAAAGTCATTCTCAGACAAAACGAAGCTAAACTGAAGTAAAGGAGAATGATTTTTGTGGTCGTAAGACTTGCTTATTAACAGTTTTCACCCTTACCACTATTTTGAGGCAGAAGTTTATCTCGCAGCTCACTAAACCGCTTGTATGAAGACATTCCGCTTTTAAAACACCAAGCTGTTCATCAGTTGTGGTCCTCTTTGTGTACCAATAACACAGCCACTTGTGAATGAACACACAGCATATGTTTGTATAATGAGGGGAGTTTTCCCTCCACGTGGAAAATTAAAATAAACCTTTCATAATGGATTTTAATGAAACAGTATGAAGCGGAAACGAAACTGGTCAGCGACGTCATCAACTCGGATCGGCCGTGGCAAAACAAGAATTGTCAACTGATACATGCGTCAGCCGAAGGGGATGTTAGCATTCAATATTTCTTTCTGTGGTTATGTTCCACTATGTTGCCTTCCTTCCTGTTATTCATGTTGCTCAGCAAATTAGGATTTTTTCTCGACTGTTCCTGGGTTGCTTTGTTTTGCGTTTTTCTTTGTTTTGCTACATGTATTCAAGAAACTCGCTTGTTGATTAGACGAAAGTTTCAACAAATCAGTGAAAGTTTGCGCAAAATTTTGGTCAGACAATATCGTTCTCGGTCAGTTAAAAGGGTCCCGTGATAAATAAATTATATTTTTTTTAAATTAAATTATGGATCTAATTGAATTTTATATGTCTTTGATTCATTGTAATGTAACTCGAACGGGAAACCGAAACAGAGCGTTGGAGTTCAACCTCGTGTCTTTATTTTATTTTATTATCTAGATTATCATTAATAATTTTTTTACTTCTGAGTTTATATTTTTGGCTTCAGCTCTTCGCCCTTAACAGCAAATAAATTGAGATGAAACTTTGTTTCACAAGTTTTGTCTCACTAGTTATTATGTACAGCGCCATGCGCGATGCAGATGCGCAAAAGCTTCGCCGGCAACCGCCATCGCACCCTTCGCGCGTAACTTCAGCGCCTGCTACAAAGGCTCGTCCTTTTCGGTATAAATCAATGTTGGGCGACCGTTTCTTCCGTTAAAAGCAGGGACCGTGAAGCACATGATACTGGTGAACACCGGTCAGAGGCTCTCGTACACAGCAGCCAAATATGAGCGATTTCATCGACACAACCGTGAATCAACCGAGTCTTTCTTCCGTTACCTTTATTTTGTTAGTAGTGACTGATTCACCCGGGGGAGAAAGGGGGATGTTCCAGGAATTTTATGGCGTGTGTACTTGTGTCTGTGGTAGTAAGTTCTCATTTTCCTTAGTGACTAGTCTTGCTAGCGTATATTGCCAGAAAATGCCGGGCACTCCATTTAGCAACAATCCGCCTCCTCATCCTACGGCCGGTGGGGGGGGGGGGGGGGAGGGGGTCTCTGAAGAAAACGTTGAGAGCGCCAATGTGTTCTTTCCGTTGGTTTCAGCCCTTTTCTTGGTCTTTAAGGTAAGCTTTTAGTTGGTTTCGTTGATGATCGACTGATTTTGTTGTTGACAAGAGAGAAACGTCTCTGTAACGTTGACATCATCATCATATCTTTATTTACCCTCGGATTTTTAAGAGTAGCTTAATGCAGCTAACATCTCCGAGCATTTACCCACCCAACCATGAGAGTATACACACAAAGACTAGACCACAACAAAAGTGCTGTTTTTAGGTTAATAAAACTGAGAAGAAACTTTGCAATAAGACAGGCTTTCGTGACAGAATTTCACCTTCAGTGAGTCATACTGTTCGCAAAGAGTAGGGGACGTAGTTCCCGGTGTTGTGGTCTGGTCTTTGTGCGTATATTCCGTATATCACGGGGCCGCAGTAATTGGCCTTAGCTGTTGCGGTATCCCTGTCCATATTGGAAAAAAGCTAAATAAATAAATAGCTTAAGCGTCTGCGGGTTTGAGTCCGTAAATTTGTTCGGTCTTCGATGAGTTCAGGCTCAACAGCGCGATTTAACATTTTTATGAAAAATTATTGAAGGGGTACTGAAAAAACCTTATATCGTAAAACTAGTGGTGTACCGAACTCTTGAGGCACACAAAATACTCAAAATAGATAGACAAAGTCGTGTTTACTACCTCGTCCATATTTTAGATTTTGTACACCGCATACTTTTCCACTTAAACCTTTTGCACAACACTTGTAGCGACAGAAACCTAACTGCTAAAGCGGTCACATCCAGTTCAGTGTACACTGGAACCTCGATTTAACGAAGTGCCAAGGAACTAGGAAAATCGGTTCGTTATATCACGGTTCTGCATGTTCCATTCATTTTAACGCTGGAGAATATCGTTCGTTATACCGAGAACTTCGTTATATAGAGGTTCGTTATATCGAGGGTTCACTGCAACGTTCAGGCAGTTCCGGTAACTGGTAACAAGTTCATTGTGTCAGGTTTAGGTGATGCTTTGGATCGGCCAACTTTAGTTGTAACGATGTATTTTTGGTCTCCGGGTAATTTCAAAATGGCGTTGTACAAAAATGAACGAATTGAGGTGAAATAAATAGAGTTGTAACTACTGAGTTTGAATTTTGTTTCCATGGATCTTTCTTTTTTTATTATTATTAGGTTTTCAGAGGCGCTGTTCGTTAGTGGTTCTCGTTATGGCTGTCACGAGTGGTGACGTAAACACAGCTTTATTTTGATTCATTCAGTAAGAGAATAGATCAGGCTTAATCGAGAGGATTAATTCTCTCTGCAAAAAAAATTCAACATCGACAAGTCCTCCAAACTTGAGCAACCCCTCCACTTTCCTATCTCGAGCACATCAGAAAACATTATGCCAGCGCACCTGAAAGATCACCAGCTCTACCTTCCTCAGATTTTACTCAGTCTTCTTAAAGAATGAAACTAGACACTCCGACTTTACTAATCACTTCAAAAAACCAGAACACAGACAAATAATATCTAAATCCAGAATGGGTATCACAATTTAAGAATCGAAACTGGAAGATCTACGAAATTACCGTTTCGACCACAGAGCATGTAAGAATCTACCCGTACAATACACTTGATTCCTTTGAAGACGAAATGCCTTAGTTTCTATTTCATTGCCCGCTATATGACAATATCAAAATACTGTTTGTTCACAAATCAATGAACGTAATAGATTATTTGCAAACTTTAATTTTCATGAAAAAAATTGTATTTCTTTTCAACAATGCTGATCCTTATATTAGCAGTCTAACTGTTTCAGTTTTATTTTCCGAGGAAAAAGAACAAAATTTACCCTCTAATTTTAGCAAATACTTCTAATATTTAATCTTACTATCATCAAGTCACCAATATTCTTTTATTATTGTAAATAAATCGGTAATACCCTATGAAGAAAACAAATAAACAGATAACATATGAAGATAACTCGAACTTTCAACTGAAATTGAAAACAGTTCGAGTTATCGGGAGTTGAGAACAAACGAACGGAAATAAGGAAAAAAATGTGTTTACTTTACTTATTCATTCAGTGTACATTTCAAGGAAATTTCATAATAGAGAAGTCGAGTGAAAATGGAACAATATTTCTAAATTGAACGTACTAACGTAACGTGAACAAAATAAAGCAACGCAGCGGGCGACTGAGACTCAGGGTACGGCGACTTTGAACTAGTTTGACACCTTTTGTATTGAAATGCAAAAAAAAGGGCAAAGAATGCAAAGACTGCCTCAAAATAAATGCAGTGTTTTGGACTAGAGTACTATTTGTTTTAACATGTCACGTCTTGACAAACATGGCTCGAGTTATCGAGGGTAAAATTATATAGAAAATGACCTGAAGGGAAAGGAAAATTCCTTGGAGTTAGCGGGAGGTTCGAGTTAGCGAGGGTTCGAGTTAACGAGGGTGAAATTACAGTAAATGTATGCGAAAAACCAGGGGAAATCGATTTTGGTTCGAGTTAGCGCGATGGTTCGAGTTAGCGAGGGTTCGAGTTATCGGAGGTCAACTCTACTGAAACTGAAAGTTGTTGTTCCTGATTGGTTGACAAGAAGTAGAGAATTGAATACTCTTAATTGGAGGATCCGGGTCGTGACTCCGGCACATATATACATCTTGCAACTTATCTGAGTCTTGCAAGTGACATAAAAGAAGAATTCATAATACTGGCAAAGAAAATGCTGTTCAACGCTGATCGTTCAAAAAGTCTGCGTAAAACTTATAACTGTATGAAAAGACACGCAAACGTTTCGATCAGAGTTTCAGACTGGCTTTCATGATTGGCAGCAAGTAAGAATTAGATTTATACAATATCAAGAGAAGATGCATCCTCTCCTGACAACTGATATAATTTAACATGAAGAAAAGGAACAATAAAATGGTAACAAGGAAGAAGCACTGCACCCGCTAAAGAGTCTCTCTGCCCTTATTAATAGTTACCCTCAACTGGCCAAATGTCATGATGCCCACGGAGACCATCTCCTCCGTCACGCATACGAGCCCTCCGTTGAAGATTTATTTCACCCACACCAAGAGGACCCAACAGTCCATCATCAGAAACCTTGTTCAATCCAATCTACAAAAGGTAAGGAACCTTTTATATTGAAAAATCAATAGCTTATTTCAAGTTTTCAAATGAATTTGTAAGTGAACAAAAGTCATCGAAAGGCGGTCAGACAAATACATATTTTTAAAATTATAAGATTGTTTCAATATAAAGAACGAGTCAAAATTCGCCATTTTGCAGTGGACACAAACTCCGCAATATGTGTAATTCAGCAACATATGTATTATAGAACGACAGGCCTGTGTCTATACAAAAAGAAGACTGAAGTGTCTGTACAACGGCGAGGTAAATGCTTCTGTAATTAAAGGAACTTGAAATCTCGCCGATATACAACGGCGAGGTAACGTGATCGATGATGTGAAAGTCCAACCCATCTCTAGTTGAACGAACGCTCCATAGGCCTTATCACGGTTTTCGACCCCATTTTGACGAGTAGGCAAACACGTCTTGAAATAACAGTGTTTGTATCGGAAATCCGATGTCAAATAATTTTCATAAAACATCGCTTCTGAAAAATTCATGAATCGGAAACTTTAGGCACTATGCAAAGGATTTTACAGAAAATAACTGAGGAGTGTAGCTGTGCTAGAAATTAAAGCATCTACAGTAGTTGCGTTTTGACATTTCCATAGTCCATACATTTGTCTGTATAACGAACCAGCCATGAACTACTACTAAAAATAGTTCGCGTGAAAAAAAAAAATACAGGGAAATGTATGGAAAGGTCAAAACACGACTGAACGCTTTCTGGCACAGCTACATCCCTCCATTTTTTTTTTTTTTTTTTTTTTTTTTTTTTTTTTTTTTGTCAATCCTTTTCCTAGTGCCAAAAGTTTTCAATTCATGAATTTTTCAGCAGCGATGTTTCATGAAAATTATTTGACATCGGATTTCCATACAAACACTGTTATTTCAAGACGCGTTTGCCTACTCATCAAAATGGCGTCGAAAACCGTGATAAGGCCTATTGCATTGTTTGCTCAGTTTGATCGAAAACTGTTGAAATTTGTTTTCAATTTAAAATAAATTCATTCCTATTCTTGGTTTTCACATGACGTCATAAGAAACTGAAATTCATAACTAAACACAATTTTGGCTTTTTATCTTCATCACATATAAGAAAATCTAAATTTCCATCGGCTTGCTTGTTTTCAGCAGGATAGCTTTCTTTGTTTTGAAAATAGAGCAGTTTGAATTTTCGATTTTTGCGCAGTGCGTGACAGAAGGATTGCTGCTCTAAACATGTCACGTACATGAAAACATCGATTCGCCTCGCGTTTTTTTTAGGTCTGATAAAGTAAAGTCTAGGTCTGATCAGCTAACATGTAATAGAAGCGTTAATGTCAATGTGTGAAAGTTCAGCAGAGAGAAGAAAGGCTTTGAAATAGCCAAGGTAAACTCCAGATGTTTTTGCTGGTTTCCGGCCGCCATGTTGGTGCCCATCAGACGGGGCACCAACATGGCGTCCCATACTAAACTCTGTACCAACAGCGAATTATTAAAACTGAAAGACCTATTTTATTTTCGATATCTTTCTAAATTAGAACTGAGTTGAACAAGAGCGTGACAGAATTTAGGGAAAATGGAGAGCGTGACAGCAGAGTTGTCACGATTGGTTGATTTAAGGTTGACACCAAACAGGAACTTGAATGACCCCATACGGATGGGAAAGCCCCGTCCCCACTCCCTTGCGTTTCAGTCAAGCGAAGACGTTGATCGAGGCGAATTCTGAAAGTGAGCAACAAAACGCTCACAGTAAAGGCTAAAAGACACCCATTCGACTTGTACCATTCGGACTAGTGATCCTTGTGCTATTTAAACAGATGCTTGCTACAACCTGTTGCTGAAGAGAGGAACAAAGCGTTGACGGAAACAACGATGGCTGACTTAGGTAGACAGAACATAACAGAGCTTAGACAGCCTCTTCTATCAAGCACAGACAGTTCAGATGATCCTTACGGTAAGAATGCTTCAGTTACTAACGGTTTAGAAAGGTTAGAAAGGTAAAGGTTTGTCATTTACTCGTTCTTCAATAATATAAGCTGGCAATGTTTTGGTTGCGTACGGAAGCAAGAATTAGAATGTGCACACTTCGATCAGTGTCACTTCGATCAGTTTCAATATCGTGCGCTAATGGGGTTTCCACAGGTATATTTTGGTGTAAACTCCGTTCTGATTTCTTAACAGATATGTGTAACTATAAGGAAATGTATGTCGATTAAAAAGCCAGCAAACGACGTAAGGTATACGTGACGTCTTGTACATTTCCAGTATGTAAATCGTGTTTTATTATTCCTACTTGTAAATGAAGTACCGCCCGATGGATTGGACTTGTTTATTCATCGAGAATGTTGTTAAATTTGATGTTTAAAACGATTTAAGCCTGAGTGAATCGTCAGATGCGAAGGGTTATTTATAAGACTGAAGAATTTGAAAATATTGTTCCTCCGGCCGCCGGCCAAAAATTTTGACGAGATTTGTTTCCTTCCGGAAGTGATATTACCAACACGACTTCTGGAAGAATTAAACGTCGAAAAAACAAGTAAGCTTTTCTTCCGTTGTATCACTGAAGAAAGGGACTTTTTCTTTTGTAAATCTTTGTTGTTATTTTCATGATGACCCTGGATAAGCAAAAGCTGCTATTTGGGCTCACTCAACGAAAACATTTATGCAAATTGATTTAGGATCCTTGAAAAGGAATATTAGTACAGGGTTTAGCGGACAGTATGCCCTGTTCGGATACCTTAGCTGAATATTATAGTAGCAGAAATTTTTAAGCCCACCAAATAAGAGGCAGCGTGGCCGAGCGGAAAGGATGCCGGACTTTTATTTGAAATCCGGCAGCTGGAGTTATTTCTCAGTAGCCCAGAGTTCATTTAAATCTTTATCTTTAGTCAAGGTAATTGCCGGGCAATGGAAGAGCTCAGTACGACAGTTAGAAAATGAGAAAAGGATTCCGTGTTAACGGCCTCTCCGGGCTGCAGATCGTTCCAAACCAGTATACCTTGGTACACTTATAGACAGTAATTTACAAATGACTGTAGATGTCTCTAAATGTCCCATTTCGTACTGTTAATGGCGTTCTTGTCCCTCCAAACAAAAGGAATTAGCTTCTCATCTTAGGTGACATTTCAGAACAAGGAAAATTTTCATCACGGTTTCAATCCGAAATTCTGCGGTGTTCAACGCCTTCCAAACTTCCAAATAGATGTTCGCCGAAACGAGCCGTTGGCCTAGGAGATCAGAGGTTACATTGTAAGACTTAAGACCATTTTACAGTTCGGTAAAGCATGATTTCCGATGCCACGAAAAGCGTGTCCAAGGTTTGTATCAAAGCAGTACAAAACGTCGAGACAAAAGGAAAGGCTTTCTGTTTATTCAGACAGGCTAAGGCATCGAGAATAGGGGGAGGGGGCAAGGGGGTGAAAACAATTTTGTGGAAACGTGTAATCGAGCATGTTGTACTAAGCCAGTACTCAATATCTGAGATTTTATGATCCGTGTCAAGACGTCAGTAGTATATTGGATTAGTGCGGTTCGAGGTTTTGTGGTATTGCTTGCTCAATACAAAGAAGCTCATAATCGATCTTTGATAGAAAACGATTTTTGGCACTAGTTTAATTGGTTTTTTGGATGCATTTCCATAAGAGTCATTGTGATGAAATTAAATGAAAAATATTGTTTACTGCCGATTAAAATTGAAGGTCTGAACGTACGGTCATATATTTCGGCCGAATGCCAAGCTTTGACCCTGAGTGACAGCTGTCGAGTTTCGAAACTTGCCGTTTTCAATTGCGTTCCTCCGCAGATTGTTTTTGTTTTGTTTTCTTTCTTTCTTTATTTTATTTATTTATTTATTTTTTTGTCTCTTTCTTTATCACTCTACATTTTAACGTGAAATTTACACATCTCCGATAACAGCATATTGTTCAAAAATGAGGTAAAAAAGAAATGCCGATAGTGTCATATCTAAATATAACGCTCTCCGTTTCCGGGATTTTTGGTTTGTTGACCCGCAAACAGTACTTTCGAACCACTGACGTCAATACGTTCTAAATACAGTCCTCATGTGACGAGCTTTGAATTTTTAGTGGATACGAACGGGCCTGCGATATTACACAAAGATCAACGTTTTAGTGTTGCCAAGCCTACTGTAATGTAAACCCCGGAAAAATGAATTTATTATCAATAACAGGCTAAAAAAGGCAACAAATTTGACGCAATAAACGATATTCCCGCGGTTGGGATGCCGTGCCTACTTTGTTTGACCTTGTTTACCGTGTATTAGCGAGGAAGTAAAACAATTTCAATTTCATTTTTTTGGAACATCAGTCATGGAGTATATAACGGTGTGGTGTTCTATGTAATTTACTCTGTGTTTTTTTTCTCCGGATAATTAATGGCTTCAAGAAATTCAGGGTACCAGAGGCTAACTGAGCTAGGTATTGTTAGATCCTGTTTATATTTTACTAATGTGACTGGTCACACTCCACGTGGCGTAAAGGATTCGCCACACCTAATCATGTCAACCCCGAAACATTTTCGGACGAAAAAAAAAACAATATTTTAAGTGTAGGATGCACCCCAACAGATATTCAGTTCTAGCTGATTTTTTAAATTGGCGTGCATGGTCACGAAAGATCCTAGGAAATGGGAAAAGAAAACGAGTATCCAATCGTTCAAATCGATGATCGATGACAGGCCGCGCCGTTTTCTAGGTCTAGGCGTAAAAATCGCATTGTGAATTGACGCATCAATGTCCCACAGGAGTTTTCCCAGTCTCCTGTGTTAACAGCCATTTCTGGATTTCTCCTCACTATATAAAGAGCGGAACAAGTCGCATCAGTTTAGGATTCTGTATTAATCAGTTCTCCAATAGTCCAAGATATACCAGTCACTATTAAAACTGCTTTGCGCTAAGCAATCTTCCATCACATCAACACAAAAATGTTAAAGAAACTGAAAAACCGAAACGTGGATCTTTCGGCTGACGCACGAGTGAATTTGCATCAGACCTATTTCAGTTTATGCAAATTTCCACGTTTACAAACTTGGAAAACTTACCTTTCGTTTTGTGGCGTTGAATAGCCACAAAACTCTTCACCTTGCTGAACGTATGATCACTCAAAAATAAACAGGAGGAGGAGGAAGAAGAAGAAGAAGACGTTTTTAACGACTCTCAGAGTAAACAAACCTACAGTGGAACCTCGGTTTAACGAAGTGCCAAAGGACAAGGGAAATTAGTTCGTTGTATCGAGTGTTCGTTATATCGTGGTTCTGATCCATACATATTAAAGGACCGGGATGGAAAATATCGTTCGATTTACCGAGGAATTCGTTTCACTGTAGGTTGCCGTTTTGAGAGCCGCCGCTGTGTTTATTTGCGCCCGGTACACAACAGTTTTTCGGTTTGATTATGTATAGAAAACAAGACTCTTTACTGGACGTTTTCAACAGAAATTACCCTTAAATCAATACTTGACTGACCGTTAATTTACAAGTGGTAGTTTCAATGATACCAAGTGAAACAGGCATTCAGCAAGTTTGTTTTATGACCACTCAGTTGTGATTGCCAACATTTCCTCAGTCTTCTTCGAGCTCACCCGCCTCGTGTTCCTCAAGCAAAACTTTCTCAGGTATTAATTGAATTTAGCTATTTTAATCTCGTACTTAACAGTGGTTAAGACAAGTTTTAAGTTTAATTTTCCTGTAAAATTGTACAATAAAGATAAAGTCAATCTTAGCTAATCGTCAAATCTTGTAACGATGCTTTTAGTTCGTTATACTTGACAACCGATAGCAAAATGGCCGATTTACCTCGGAAAACAGTGAGTAAGATCTTTCAGGTAAAAGATAGTGGTGTCTTTTGTGTTTTAGGAGTATCTTCTTCGTGAATTTTTGTGATTTGTGCGACAGAAACATGAGCAAGGGTATTATTCACCTTCTAGGAGGTGGTTAATGCTGAATGCTCCGAAATAGTGGACCAATCAGATTGCAAATTGAAGGTTGTTTTTCATGGTCTATACAACCTAGTTCCCAGGGTCCTCTCTCTTCCTCCCTCGAGAATGGAAGGAGAGCGCCGTGCATCGGGATAAACGTGAACTTATTCCAGGTCGAAAGTGCGTGTCTGGTGTGGACATGCCTGGTTATAAAACCGCTTGTTGTTACCTACTTCACACTGAGCCGAGTTGTCCGGTCTATCTTAGAAAGTGACGACTGTGTACTTTACTACCCCTTCCAAGCGTTAAATTTTGTCAAGGACCCAGATTTTGGGTGCCATGTGACCAACCGCATCCAGGATCCTTTCTCGAGGGAGGAAGAAAGGACCCTGGGAACGAGATTGTGGTCTATACCCTTTTACCATACCTCAGTGACCGACTATCGCGTAACGCGCAATCTGATTGGCTACACAGGTGCCGTCTATCGATCGATAGACGGCAGTTTGTCAGAGCGCACGCGATTTAGCATGCATCATTGCACAAATATATCAAAATTTATGAAATAAAAAGATTTTTTTGCTTCATAGATCGATCACTGAGGTATGCTAAAACAATTAGACGGCTCGCTCTCGGTTTCTATCGCCTGTGATAGTTATCAGCCGATAGAAACCTCAAGCTCGCCGTCTAATTGTTAAATGGACCGTAAAATGACGTCATAAAATGTTCAAAACTCAAGCGGATCCGCGAGCCACAGGCGAGTGGTTTCACTGCCACATTTTGGACATTTTATGGCGTCATTTATGGTCGATAAGAGTATAGACCATTAGAAAACTACCGTAGATTTAACAATTAACAACACGGAAAAAGTACAAGTAGCTAGAATTGGCTTTATTTTCCGTTGAGAAAGCGCGCGCGTTACATATGACGTCTTTTTATTATCTGTACTCTTATAAACAATAGTTACGAGCCAATCAGCGCGCGGAAATTTTGACAGTTATTGTAAGAATACTTTTGTATTCTTCCCCTCCTGATGTAGATTCTTTGCCAGCGTTCCAGTTCGGAGCCGCCGAAAGCGATGATTTTCAGGGGGGAGCAGACGTGCGATTCCTAACCTTGGAGACCAAAACAGTGTTTGACAAAGTGCAATCCCGAAGTGGAGGGGTAGCAAAACAGCGTGTATGTGATGGGACAGTGCAGATGGAAGCGCGATCTCCGGTGGGGCAAATCTTGGGGATAAAAGTGTGGGTATTCCGAGAGTCAGAGGCCGCCGACCTTCACAAAGACAGGAATGGACCCGTGCAACTTCAAGTCATACATGGACAGCACAATATTGATAAGGTCTGTTTATATTTCCTTACTTTAATCCTTATCATTATCTAAATGCCTTCCACATTTGGTACCGATAGAAACAAAGAATTGGCGACTTCACGTCGACTCATGCTCCCCAACTAAATATGGCAATTTATTGTTCTCAGAACTAATACATATATCTAATGTCTGGTTTTATCAACAGAGTTCATAAGGTAATTACCTATCAACTCTGTCGATAAAACCGAGCATTCGTTTGTACTCCCCACCGACGCAGCACCACAGATTTTTAGACTGAACCAACCCTCTTGACTCTATTTGTTATTGCAGTACTTTTTCTCAGTAAACTTGGACTCCGTTTATAATGGCCCCGTTGCTCCTTTGTACGAGCTAGCCAAAGTGGAAATGGACAAGAGGAATCTCTTTCAGCTGTTAGTCGAGCTGTCGTTTTTCAACGGAGTGGAAGAAGAGACTCAGAAGTTTTACAGCAAACCTTTTTTGATGAGGAGCAGGCCCAGAAACAAGAAGAGAAAGCATTCTGGTGAGTACACTAGATTGAGAGGTTTGTTGTTTATAAGGGATGGTAACTATTTTCTTCGGGCTTTGCCACCGAAACAAGGTATACGGTATAAGAAATTCTTTCAAGTATTAGCCAAAGTAAAGCATTATGTGCCAATATGACACCTTCGTGGGCGACGGGATTTAGACTTCCCGGACTCATTCACGCTACACCCGATAATAGGGTGAGAGGGTGGGAAGGGGAGGGGGACTGGAGTCAGTTTTTGCTGAGTAGATACCGCCGGCTTCAGAGTCCCTACCCCATTATTCTTCACAACAAATTAATTTAAATTACGTAATCCCAGTTTAGTCATTTTGTGTTTATGCATCTCAGTACCTTGTAAACCGGTTTGACAAGGTAGATGCATAAAGTGAATTGACACAGAAGACTTAACTTTCCAATGAGGCAGCCATATTGAAAGATTAACCCCATTCTAGTCACTCTTGTAAAAGTATAACACCACTTTAGCCAGTTCAGTCGTCATTACTATTACCATAAAGTACGCTGCTCGCCAACCCCCCCCCCCCCCCCCCCATGCATTAGACACCACAATTACTTTTCAAATAGTGTGGCAAACCGGAAAGCAAATTGATCCTAATCTATTACGTCAAATTTGTTGGGAGCTTTTTAGTACTTGCGACTGTTGCTGTCTGCTTTTTGTTGCTAAATTTTAAAAGATTTTTTTACTATTTCTTTCAACAGCCAGTGAGGAGGATGAAGGTTAGTACCGGGCGTCATATTTCTCTCGTTTGTGTAAAATAAACTGAAACCTGTCGATCAATTCAGCATTTATGAAGTGAAATGTGTTGCTTCAACAGTTTCCCATTCGTTATCTCTACAGTCAAACAAGTTCTATTTTATAACCGATTCTCCTCTTACAAGTAATCAAGCTTTAACTTACTTTTACTTGTTTCACGTATTTAATTTTTCTTTATGTTATTAGATTCCTCCGGTAACCCAAGTCCAGATAGCTCCGTCAGCTTCATGGGTAGGTTGGTTATTGACATTCAGTGC
The DNA here is from genome assembly GCF_977016875.1 of Pavona decussata. NCBI lineage: Eukaryota > Metazoa > Cnidaria > Anthozoa > Scleractinia > Agariciidae > Pavona > Pavona decussata. The sequence continues at coordinate 2,511,445 of NW_028145620.1, forward strand.
TCATGTGCAGTAGTGTAGCAGCCCTCGTAAGCTTGCAATTGTTTTAACTATGCAGCAGCTGCTGTTGTTTTTAGGGTTGGGTTTATTGTTCTGTTATTTGTTCTATTGTTCTCTAGAAGGGTTGCAAGCCAGTCACGTGAGATCTTATGAGAGCTGCTACATCGCCCCTGATGTGTACTGTAGGTTGGTCTGTTGCAAGCCTAGTTCTCCGGCATGCGACACAGCTTCCTCTTAGATTGCCTGAAACACCTTTCCAGGGGATCTGACGAAGAACGAACTTCATTTAAATTCACCTTCGCATGTGAATTGAGTCGGAATTTTGTTCTCAAACTGAATTATTGTTTACTTCAGTGGGGAGAGTGGACTTTGAGTTTCACCAAGCCCCAAATGTCCCAAATGTTTTTCGTTTTTTTCCAATTCGGTGACCACCCAAAATTCTTAGGGAGTGAATGCACTACTGGAGATGGTATTAAAGGTATACCGGCGGCATACGAGAACCGGATTCTCCGGCTTTACCTGCTCGCAGCCAGAAAGATTTTCACCACTACGTGTGCTTTGCAGGTCACGTATCCAGAGAATCACACTGGTATTGCTGACGTTATGGTTTTAAACGAGGGCGTGGTTTTAAATGTGGGCGTAATGAGAATTGAAAATTGGAGAAGTAATTGAGAGCAACCTTTACCCGCCGACAAATGAAAGAAGTACAATAGAAAAACAACTCCGAAAAAATCTTGCTCAGTTAAAATATAAGTATAAGCAAGAAGAGAAAAGAACATATAAATGTAGATAGGTTCCTTCATATCTTGTTGTTTTCTCTTCTTGCTTATACTTATTTTTTAGGTTAGCAAGATGTTTTTCGGAGTTGTTTTTCCATTGTAATTTAGAGCAATTTTGCCATAAGTTGCCACAGTTGCTTCTTCAATTTTCGTTATTTGTTTTGTACATACCATTTCGTATGGTCAGGATCTATCCAACCAAACTTTCGTCCCCATGTTCATTGCAAAAAAATATAAATCTGTTTGCAAACACGTCAGTTTTAATTTTGATTTTAGAAGTAGCCATGTTGTTATCTGTCGTTCCTAGGATCTGCTGAATTCCAACAGCTTCGTGTGATCGAACACCTGGAAGCCAAACGAGCTCACATCGAACATCTTTCGTTCGTGGTTTCAAGCGCAGCTAATAAAAAGGCCGACATTGGATATCACTTTAAACTTAAAGATCCCAATGTGTACGATGATTTTGAAGAAGGAGATGTGGTCGGGTTTTTCAAAGATGACAACGGGACGACGAGCATTCAGCTTCTGGATAACAAGAACGGGAAGAACGCTTTCATGGCAGGTGTTATCAGCCGATCGGCCTACCTGGAGGCCACGCCTCCTATGGACGAAAATGGTTTGTTTTGTACATTATTCATTCGCTCATTTTTCTTACTCTCAAACGTAGGCTATCGAATCCCCTGGTATCTCAAACTGAGACCCGTTTCCTTGGATTTGATTACTGTTTCAGTGAAAGATTTTATTCATTTAATGTAAGCTAAATCGTGGTTTTGTTAAGGACTGTGCCTCATGAGCCAGGATAAATTAGGCGACCATAAACTTTTTATTGCACTTTTGTTCCTGTTGAACGTGCTTCGTTAACTGTTTAGTTTATTATCATGATAACGGACCGAAAGAAGTTATAAAAAACTTAAATTATAATCCAAATTAGGCGGCACAGGGGAAATTTATAAGCGAAAATCGGCGATAGTGACGTGTAAATTTTTGCAAACTTGTTACGTTGTTTCCAATTTTTCAAATAGAATTTGGAATTTAGACATTGTTCAGAACAATTTAACCTCAATATGCCTTAATAGCGAAAGTTCCCTTTAAGTTCACTATCACAAGTTATAGCGGTGGTCCTTAAAACGTTTACCAAAACAGACGCAAGTTGTAAGGTGCGTTTTAAAAGGGGAAGGGAAAACTTTTAGAACGACTCCGGGGTTGCCATGGTTACCGCGTTGGACGTCAGACCCCATTGTGTTTTTCCTGAGACAAGAAACTTTGCTCCACATTGTCTCTCCTAACTCAGGTGTATAGATGGGTAGCAGCGGCATACTGCTGGGGTAACCCATCCTATCTTCTAGCAATACTCCTAGTTGCTTCATTCATAAACCGGGTTAAGCTATGGCCGTGTTGGCCGCTTGTACCTTGTGTGCCACTCACACGAGAGGAACTTTTGGAAAGAAATGGCTCTGGTGTTTCAAAGTAAATGCTCATTTTAAGAAACAGAGGTAGCTGCAAATGAGCAAATTATTGGCTGGAAGCGCAAATTAGAAAGGACGTTTAGTTCTACTCGGAAAGCGAAGTTTAACCCAAAATAACAAGTAAGCAAGATAAACAAGCGAAAGACTAATAATTTTAGATATTTTATCCCGTGGGGAGGGGGTACCCCAAGAAAGTATTATACAGGGAAGTTCCCGCCCCGTGGTGCACACCCTTACCTTTTTAGATACCATTTTTGACAGAAAAGGTAACCCTTTCATATACCTTCTAGAAAACGGGGCCCTTTTAACATACCTAGCTACAGAAGAAAAAAGTGTATGTCTTTTCGGTTGGTCCGTTCGAGATGTTTTGAAAGGCCCTTTTAGACTCTGCTCGTTGGGTCGCGACAATCGCTATGAATCACATCACTTGCGGTACCGCAGCTTATATGGGCAGGGCTAGACTGACAGCCTGAAAGACTGAAAAAGATACCAGTTCTTTCGGGCGTAGCCTCCCCGTATAGTCCATTATTGGGAGTATTCCTCGGAATTTTATTAAACTTTCAGCATGCAGGAAACTTTTGGCTGCCTGTGACTAGGGCTCACAGTTTTCAACAAATTCGTATCTAATAAAGCCTTTACACTCTTCTGTAAACCTTTATTTGCGTTTCAGATGCCACGGATGTTGTTTGTGTAATCGGAGTAATCAACGTTAAGTGCATGGGTACTGTCCGCGCTGGCGAACGAGTCTACGCTACCGTCGACCTCGACAATCCCGGTACAGCCATCCCAGAATCCCACCTGCCCCCCAGCGTGGTCATGGGCAGGACCAGCATGTTATTGGGCATGGCTATGGAGGAAAAGAAAGCTTCGAAGCTGGATGACGTCAATATGGTGCAGTGTTTTGTGTGTATAGTCCTCGGAGTAAACGATAAACAAATAGCGTCGGAAATAGAAAACATGTACGATCATTTCGAGATGGCTCTTGCTGTAAAGCTCCGAAGAGAGAGGAAGAAATTCAGAAGAAGTAAGTGTTACTGTTTAGTTTGTTTTGCATTTTTGCTTCAGTGGAGGGAATTTTACTTTCGTTTTTGTTACTTTGTTTTGTATGGGTGTTGTTGTGTAGACTGTTAGATTTTGTGTGCGGATTACATCGTTTAAAAACATGCTGAGTCAACTCTCTTCAAGAACTTGCTCAGGACGAGTACCTTCGGTGCCAGCCAAATAGCTCGAAGACCGCTCACTTTTTGGATATCAGATCAGTCAAGTGTCAAGGAATCCAGCATCAAATACTTCCTTCGCGAACTTTACGGCGCTTTCCAATTGTCAGAACTGGCCGGCCACATCGGTCAGCTCGTAAACGGAATGTACCAAATTTAAGAACAAGTTTTATCCTAGTCATTTTAATTTCTTCAAAAAAGTGCTACCATTTTCAAGATTTTGCATCACCATCCCTTCAAAATGACGCATTTGATTTACAGACTGGCCAGTATGGCCCGCCAGGTCTAGCAAATGGAAAGCAAATGCTTCAAGATTTATAAACAAAAGATTTACTTACAAATATGAAGGATGTAGCTGTGTAAGAAAGTATCCAATTGATCTAGTGGCTTTTCAAATTTTCCCATACATTATACTTCGACAGGACTGATAGTCCATAGGAAAAATGTTAGAGAAAACTTAATTGTTATTAAAACATTTCCTGCATATTACATATAATTGTTTTCTTGATGGCAAGGAGTGAGTAGTGTAAGCCTTGTGGTTTCTAAAATGTGTGTTTGCTGGAATAAGCCCGTTTTAAACGGCAGAGATTTCCCTTCACTTGTGTAAATGTACACGGAATATTGCCACCACAAGTGGACCTGTATGTATGCATTAGCGCATTTTTGCAATCATGAATGCACCCATTCAATTTTTCGTTCGTTCGCTTGCTAAATCTTTCGTTGAGTCTTTCATGCCTTCATTCACGTATATATGGATTTTTAGTTTTTGGGTATCAAATGAACGGACGACTTAGATAGTTTCCTAAAGCACTGGCACCGTGTCGCGCCAAACATGGTCCAGTGGAGGTCAATGGGGAAGGCATACGTCCAACGACAGACATTTAGCGGCTGAAACTGAACTGGATATCAAACCATGTGTTATTGCTTTCCTTTGCAGTGATGTGCATATCGTTGACTGCCCTCACTATTGTGATTGGTCTGGCCATCTTTTTTGTAATCGAAATCCTGTACCCAGGAAGCTTCATCAGATACGCGCTATGTCGACAGGGATCACTGGATGGCAGAGCTACTTTTGCATTCATTCCCTTAGGTGACACAGCACAGGTAAATTTGTTTGAAATTTAAAAAATATGTATATCGAAAAATAAATGAAGAAATTGAGATGACCTCATACACTGGTGTCCATCGATGTGTTTACTTGGCTAAGGGTTTATTTTCTGCCCACGAGATGAGTCGGCCGCAAAACATTTCTTCCTAGTCAAAAACATTGCACAGCACAATTACCAGTACAAATGTGCTTCTCAATAGTTTTTATTTCAATGTGGATTTCATCCACACACTCAATACTCAAAAGTGCAATGAACTACATGGCCTGAACACACGGTGATTTACGCCAACCTCTGTCTACCCTTTACCACCCCCACCCACCCACCCACCCCACCCCCCCCCCCCCCCACAAAAACATCTTTGCCCGTAGCATGCACCCCGGATATTCGAGCCTGTACATTTAGCTAAGTTACTTTTTCGCAAACAAGATGGACAGCCCTCTCTCCTTCACAACAGGGCCTAGAATGTTTAGAAAATGGGGCAGAGGTACATTGCATTTGCATCCAAGGTGCTTCTCTCTTTCAGGAGTAAAGAATGAAGGAATGTGATTCTAAATCCGTAATATGAAATGTCAAAATTTGATCACCCATGTGTACGCTACTGAGCAGTTCTTTCCACATCCTGCGAGAAGACGTCCCTATGTCTTTACGAATACACTTTTTGTGGTGCTTTTTATTATGTTGTCCGTAACGGTTTTAACAAACAGTTAAATTTTATAAATAACAGACGTCCAAAGGTGACAAATTGAGATTACCTGGTCTGCTCTGGTAGGAAAAATCCAGGTTTCTCCAGGTGTGTTTGGGAGGGCGTGTAGACGGTATGGCAAGCGTATTTTTCGTAAAAACAGTCTGACCTTTGAAATGAATATTTCTGAACTGTTGTTTGATGTAGTCTGTTCCTTAGAAACTTTAAACAAGCTGGAATGCTCCAAGTAAACATTATGATAATTCTGTCCTTCTTTGCCATTGCAGCGTTGCGTTACCCATGGAGTTGAATTTACGTGGGAAAAACTGAAACAAAAAGTGTCGCCCTCTTTGGACGAGGTTGAACCTTTAAATTACACTTTGCCGAACCATACGTGTAAGTAACACTCTTCAGTTTTTGTTTGTCAGAGGTTATTTTTTGTTCATAACTATAACTAAAAAGGTTACAGATGTTATAAAATGTCAATAGCTAAGAAGCTACAAAATCAACATATTTGGAAAGGTTTCGTCGAAAAGGCTCACTGAAAACTTCAAGCAATGATCTTTTTTTCTTGTATTCCAAAAGTTTGAAAGACACAACTTCCAATACCATGTTTTGTCAAGTGTGCTGTTCAATAATGACTTATGGGACAGTGTCACATGACTATAGATGCCCTGGTAGATCACAGGGAGATTTTAAAACACGTTCTCCAAGGAAAACATATTTAAAACCGGAGATTTGTCTTTCACGTGTTGACGATAAAAGACAATAAAACCCGCGGAGGATGATGACGTAAATAAATCGATAGATGCCACTAGAAAGTGTTCGGTCATTTTTAATCGATTACGCGTAGAAAGCGAAAGCAAATGAAAATGCATGTACAATACCTTTTTTGAAAAACACTATCCATGTGGACAGCCTTAAACTAAGTGTTTGCTAATGAATATTTAACAATTATTACACGAGCGCGCGTTGGATATGAGATGATAGATAGCCAACGAGGCGCGAAGCGCCGAGTTGGCTATAATCATCTCATATCCAACAAACGCGAGTGGAATAATTGTTTTATTAAAAACAATCAAGAAATATTGTAAGTTATGGCTGGTTTCGCTTAGCAAGAACAACCAGAAGACCATTTTAATGATCCGTATTCTCGGGCATGGTATAATAGCTCATATACCATGGCCGCTAAGCCAATCAAATCCCTGGAATTGCATTATACAATGATCCATTTTTTAATAATTGGTTTTATCAAATGAGTTTATAAGGTAATTTGGCCACCATAAAGAGCGTTAGCCCCTCGTCAGAACTAATCGGATTCGCTCTTACGAAGGGTTAATACTCAAAAGGCCAGCTCTCAAATCTCTTTATAGTCTGGCTACATTTATGGCCAAATAAGCTCACCAACACAGTTTATAAAACCAAATTTTCGTTCCCCACGGACGTAGCAACACAGATTCTTTCGAAACTTACCTCGTAACCTAAGTGTTTGTTAACCTTGTAGTCGTACCTGGAAAGATCCATTATTACTTAAACTTGGATCGCTGTGCTTATGGTGGATCACTCAAGTTGTCTGCTCCAGTCAAAGGCATAGCCAACCAGAAACAAGTATGTGGTCCGATTATATTTGCTGTCAACCAAAACTGCACAGCTGTATACTACCAACAAGACGCGCCAAATGAGGGATGGATTCGGTACAAGTCGGTCAACCACTATTCTTATTTATTTAAACGTCTCAAGTGCGAACCTAAAGGGGACTTTCACTGATACGATACAATTTCCATGAAAACTTTTAGTGTTTCGTAGTCTTACGAACGTGTACATATTCGAATTGTTAGCAAAAAGCGGCGTGGTGGCTTGATTGACTAGATGGAAAGAATGTTTTATGTACAGCTTGTGATCACAATTCAGGAAACAAGGCACATATAAGGTATAAATCCTGCTAGTAACGGTTAGTGACCAAACTGCACGCTTAATATTTTTCTGAGTTTATGTATCATGCCATGTAAGTAAAATTTATTTAGAGAGTTTTTGCAAAGCAGATCAAAACGGGATGGGTCTAACCTGCATCGCAGGCGTAGCTGAAGGGGGAGAGGTGAAAAACAGAAAGACGAAAAGTCCTCTCCCTCTCTCTCTCTCTGTTTCTCTCTCTCGTTCTCCCGACTACTGCTGCAATAGAAGAATCGTACGGGTTTGCCCTAGTGTACATACAACAGTTTTTGTCCGTCGTTTCACTAGGATTCGATAGTCCTGTAGACTGTTATCTTGTCTCCTTACATTTTTTTTTTCCAGAATATTCTTAAAATTTTGCAGTAGACTGAGTAAATAAAACTTTGGTAAGAAAAAACCGCCTTGTAAAATTTTTTTGGAGTTGAAACGACAACGCAAATACAAATAGTTCCATAAAATTGGGACGAAAGTATTATGTATTCTAGACTTCAAGCAGTCCCTTTCTGGTCAGTCGAGATGGTGTGTTCATAGCGCAGCGAGACTGGAGCGAGGAGAAATAAACGAAAAGAGACTGGGGGAGAGAAGGAAAAGAAAGGGACTGCGCTGCTAACTGTAACAAACGCGTTCGAATTTCCCGTCGCTCCAGCAACGGAAAATTTCGATTGCCCTATAAACAGTAGCTTCTGTCAGACAAGTTTGATGTAATTAACTTCTTCGCACGTTTGATGTCAACACTTCAGATCACTAGGAAAGTGGCTTCGGTGAGAGAGAATAGCAGCGATGTGTTCGTAAATTTAAGCGATCAACTCAGCGGCTTAGTTCTAAAAGAGGAACAGAAGCTAGCAGTAGAAGCGCTCTCTCGGAAAAGATGTAATGGCCGTTCTTCCCACTGGTTTCGGGAAATCCAAATATCCAATGGGAATTTGGCCAAGTTGCAATGTATTCTCATCCCAGCCTCGCACTAGAAGGGTTGTTGTTAACAAAACTGGACCATTATTTGGACCTTTAACCTTCGACAAGTTTACAAGCTTAGCAAAACAAAACAAAAATACAGTTTCGTTGACAAGTAGGGCGAGGTAATAATGTTGGGCTGTTCTTTTTACGGAAGAAATTATTGATGAAGAATAGAACTGATTGAAAATATTGCTCGTTAAGAAGCTTCATGAGGGTCGTGGATTGGCTGTCTTAATGGGTGGTTTGCAACCAATCCCTAGAGATCCAGAAGACAATGGTGTGGCAGCCATGTTGGATGACAGAACCTTTTGTTTTGTCATCCAACAGGTGGTAGCAAACCACCTATACCAAATATAGCTAGACACAGTAACCAGTGCTTCGTTTGGAATCGTTTTAGTCTTTCTGGACCGCGTTTGTCGGCGTACTTTAGTCGTGTTCTATTTCCCAAGTATTCTCCTCAATACTGGTCTTCTTGGTTTGTTGTTGTTGTGGGTTGTTTTTCGGGGAGTGGTTATTATTAAAAGTTCCCAACAAGATTGCCTTGCCGGTGGGAGATGGAAGAAGACATTATTTTGCTGACGCTGACAGTGTCAGTCAAACCAATTTTCAGTAATTGTAGCCAGACCTTAGGGACTGGTCAAAAAGTATAGGGTGGGGTGGGCCGGAGCATTTGGAAATGTGGTAGATAAAAAATCACATGGCCCACCCCCTCCTTTTGGCATAAAACTGACTGACCCATCCCTAAATGAAGGTTGAAAATTACATGACCCACCACCTATCAAACATGGAGTTTTTAGTTGCAATATAATCCAAGAAAACCACATTTTTTTGTAAGATAAAATCATAAATAATGCCAACCAGATTGTATTAGAAAACTGAAAATGGTTTCCTGAACAGAATATTTCTGTTTTACTCGCTTCATCAAAAACTTTTCTTCGGTGCATTTGATCCGTTCAGATTCTTCCGATAATGTTACACCAGCATGCCTGCCTATGTGTAACAATATTTAATATTTGATTTAGTGAATTTTATTTGATTAACATCAAAATTCCTTTGACATTATTTGTTTACGGACTTAAAGGGGTAAACTGATAAGGTTCCCTTTTGTGTGTTTGTATGCTTGTTTGTTTGTTTTTCCTGCTTCTGGTTTTCTATTTGTCAAAAACGTGCTAAATTCATATCAAAGTATCACCCACAAACGAGAATTGTTTCTACTGCACTAAAGGGACGATATGGAGTGAATTTGCAAATGAAGAACGAGCCCGAAGTCGACCTGACTTGTTCAAGGTGGAATTCATTGCTGGCATGCCTGGCCAGCCCAAGCCAAACATCAGATTCTTATCAACCAAAGATTTTTGTTACAGTTTCTCTGCACTATGGTAACCGTTTTCAGCAAAATTCTGGCGATATGTTTAGACTACAACTATAATTTTCGACTAAAATACATACAGGCCTTAAAACTGTTTCATTTGTGGATCACAAAATTTTTAATAGTTGTGGCGGTTGCGTTTCAAAGACAAACACTCAGATTTAAAGTTAGTTATGCAAATTAAAGTAATTTACACACTGTGTTTACTTAAACCTTAATGCTGAAAAAGTTAACCTCCGTTAAAGAACTGTAAGTAAAGAAAAGTAAAAACTTTATTTACCCTGCGAAAATGAATCAGCTATACGGTAGGTATTACTGGTATAAATTCAAATGCAGCCAATTATTATTACACATATGTTCTGCATAAGGAATATTATATACACATCAAAAACATAAGATAAGTAAAAATTTGAAAGGTTTTTATATTTCAATTATTAACGCAACTAAGACTAGTAATACCTGCCGGTAGAGTGCCAACGAGCAAAAACTGTCACAGTTGCGTGCCGAATGAAAATTAAGAAGGAAGCAGACTACAAAACAGTTTTCAAACTGAATCATTGTTTAATAAAGCATTGCAAAACTCTCATGCTATTCTTTGTTGTTTAGAATGTCTAGAACTGAGAACTAAACTTGTGAGGTAGATTAGAGGTGAAACATTTGCGGCCCTTGCATTACCTGTTTGAGTTTATACAAAAACCAAAATAAACAACTTTAATGTGTACAAGAATAGCTATCAATCTAGGTATAATAGAATTTTACAATAAAAATGAGCTTTTCAATCCAATTTATTGAATTAATGAGCCACAAGTACGGTATTTAAAAGAAAATAGAATAATGGCACAAAGCTAAGTTGCAATTGAGTTGAAATATTTCCAATGTATTCAAACATCTCCAATGTGCATCTCCCTCAAACAGAACCTAAACATCAACAAACAAAAAAAAACAACACTCAATTTGACTAGAAAACGATGAAATCTAAAATATTTTGTAAATACCTATAATTAAGGATTCGCTTTGGTCCGCAGTGTATCAGTTTGGAATGATATCTTTATTGTGCATATTATGTTACCGACCACATGAATTCACATAACGACACTGGCCTACCATTGTCCGTATTAGCTTGCAATTTAAATATTTTTTATCAGTAATGATTTCTTGAAACATAAGCAAGCGAAAATTAAAGTTTATAGCCGACGTTTCGGCGTCGTCGTGACACCATTCTCAAGGCAAAGTGGATAAATTTGAAATTATCATGATTAATTAAAGATTGCTCCCTCCTCAGAAAACAAAACATACTACAAACAGTTTAGATTTGAATTCTCTTACCTCCTCCATTAACAGAGCCGTCGGAAGTTTCGCCGTCCACCAACGGAGCAACAAATCTGCCATTAGAGCATTCTCGTCCCCAGAGCCCCAACGTTTTTGCTTTTAAATTGTTGAACGAGTGGCTCTGGGTCCATCCAAAAATATCTTTTTTTTCATTGGCTGTCGAAAACCTGATGCGCAATAAGGTGAAAAATGCTACGCTTATGCGCATTGGTCATTACTTCAGGTGGGACGCTTGCAATCGTGCTATATAAGGGAACAAATAATGTAAACATTTTGTCGATAGACGAAAAGTACTTTCTGTTTAGCGCAAAGAATTAGCGATTTGGATAAAAGTTCATCAAAGGAGACGCCTGAAATATTTTCGGAAACTGGATGTTGAAATATTTTGCTAGGTGTTTCAATTCTTCCAACTGAATAAGCTAGCTTGCTTTCCATAAAAGCCAAGGTGATCATTGGGATCTCAAAGGATCGGAAGAACTGAACGAAGAGAAGTACAATTGCAAAGAGTATGGTTTACCCTGGGGGTTTAATTTAGCGCAAGTCAGGAGTGATGTAGCTCTCAATTTCGAAGGTAAGTGCATGCCTCTGACTCGGATTTATTCCGTTGCCCAGAAACACGCTTACGGCCAAACAAGCACAACATTTCGATTGATAATATTCGGAAGTACTGTACACAGTCGCATACAAATAATAAAATGCTGAGAAAAATTGAACTTTCCCTTGTTGGTGATAATTCAAGTAACTTTCTGTGATGTATTAGGCGGTTTGTTCCAAGGAATCTCATATTCTGTTTTAAGCTGACCACAGATTCATTGGATTGTCCTGTGCAAAGTAACGTAATTTGGAAATGATTTAATAAATAAAAAAAAAGTGTAAACCTTACAGAAGCCCTACCAACTCACCGATCAGAGGCTAAACAAACAGAAGCTAAAGGGCAAATTAAACATTTGTTCTTGGATTTTTCTTGCACTGATTAAACGTTCCCTCGCTTCCACCGAACACCCAATTAGTGCAATGTTTGCTTTTAACTGAATGAAAATGGCTTCTAATGAGTTTTGTTGAAGGGAATAAGAATTAGGACTAAGGGACTTAGTAAGTCTTATTTAATACTGAATTTGTCTGGACAATCCATTAACTTACAATTAAATAATCACTTTCAATCAACAGGTCACATGAGAACTGCACCCTTTCTGAGTCACATGGAACTGACGGCATCCCATTTTTCTGTTGAGAATTAAAAGCAACGTAACTGAACTGATAACCTCCTCAAATCACAACCTCTGATGGCCTGTTGACATGGAGGAAGATCATTTGTGGCTTTTTCCGGATTCACCACAGAGGAAGAATACATCCGTGACTTTGCCACTGCAAGGGTCACCTGACTTTAATTTGTTTCTTTTTATTGATGTTGTTGTCGTTTGACATGTGCTTTACATGCATGACACCTACCCACTTATTAGAGTACATCCCATCTGTTTGCCTCTTTCTCTGTGAGCTATCCTTCTTACTAGTTTTAAATGTTTCTAGATGAAGAATTTTCTCTCTGTATTTAAAAGTTACTACACTCAAGTGACACCCATCTCTTGGTTTTGCCCTCAAGTATTTTAATTGATGCTTCTTAGACACTTTTTAAGACATCTGAATTCGTTTTTTAATATTATAACTCATTCTATCTCATAACAATTTTTAAATTTTGCAAGTATAAATAAATTTGTTTTAAGCTCTTTATCTAAGTACATAACATTTTTTAACATTTTAGAGTTTCAAATGGACTAGCAAAACCCCAATGGCAGGTCTCATATTTTTTCTAGTAGTGTGGGGAACTTCTCTGACCCTATGAAAGACTCAGAGCAAGTGTTTGGCCACTGTAAAGGATACTACCAAAATGCCTCTGTGGTAAATACTGACCTGTTTGATTTAGTTTAACCTACCTGTAGCTGCTAATGTCACATAAGCATGTTTTATTTTATTCTTTATGAGAACAACAAAGGAAATTAATGGTGTCATTCAGTGGTAATCATTTCAGTTTTAAACATCTTAAGGAATCAAATGCTAAAAAGTATTAGAATCAACCTCATCACTGTGAGAAGGATTATTTCCCCATCCACCTTTACCCTGTGGTTTCTGAGAGAGAGTAAAAATGACTGGGGTCCTTAAATTGGGTAACCAGAAACGAAACTATACATGTACTGCAGTTTGTTTGACCACTGAAAAAATAATCATTTTCATCTGATCTTTAGGGATTTTTAAATAATAACAGTGTGCCACTGTTGATCTTAACTCACATTTTACAGATATTACAAAGCTGGTAAGCTTTTTATATGAGATAATAGATCTCAGAACACGGAGATGTAAGACAAATTAAGATACACGAGCCATTCACTCAATGGTAATGGTTGGTCTTTGAACTAACATAGCAGCATTGTGGGTTCCATTTTCCCCCTTTTATATGAACAACACACAGATTTTTCGACATCAACAATCTGCCTCAGTTATGGAACGTATTTTAAACATTACATTAATGACACAAGGTGAAAGTCCGATAACAATATTCCACAACAACTTAAGATAACAGCGGTGCAGAATGTATAAAATTTATACAACATTTACAAGAAACCACTAAAACATTTCTTGCCACGTTTCGTTTCCAATAATTCAGTGAATAATTTAACCGATAGATGAGACAAACTAATTCGGCTTTTGA
>NW_028145620.1:2532500-2590000 GCF_977016875.1 Pavona decussata
AGAGAGCTGCGCTGGACGACAACAAAATTCTTGGAGCGATATTTATCGACTTCAGGAAGGCCCTTGACACCATCTCGCACGAGCTACTTCCCCTCAAATTCCAAGCAGTTGGAATTATGGGCGACTCTTACAAATGGATACTGAACTATCTAAAAGACAGATCTCAGTTCACCACAGTAAATGGCTCATCCTCTTCAACAAAACCTATAAATTACGGAGTTCCACAAGGTCCCTTATTGGGACCAAGGCTGTATTCGATTTATGTAAATGACCTGCCCGACGCTGTTACCGAAGGCGAGGTCGAGATGTATGCAGACGATACCACCGCTTACTGCATTGGCGACAACTTTGATACTGTCACCCAGCGCCTGAACTTACTTTTTAAACAAATTTACAGATGATCACAAAGGAACAGACTCTCGATTCATAATGACTAAAAGTGAAGCTATGCTCCTGTCCAAAAAAATTCTAATCGGCCCCCTTCAAGAACTCCGATACGAAGAAAACAGTATCGATTTTGTAAACTCCACCTGCTGCTTAGGAGTGGAAATTGACAATAAATTGTCCTGGTCACCTCACATCAATGGATTATGTAAGAGTTACAGGAAAAAGCTTGGAGCTTTAAGGAGAATGCCACGCCTTCCCCCCAAAGTACTCGAGGAAATCTATTTCAAAACAGTTGTACCAGGAGTTACCTATTGCATCCCAGTATGGGGTGGATGTACCGCACCGCTTTTCAATAAACTAGAGGAGATCCACACAAAAGCAGCCAGGCTTATTCATGACCTACCACGCGACCGAGATAACACCTATATCCTTCAAAAAGCCAATTGGCTTCCACTATCATACATGTATAAAAAAGCTGTACTAAAACACGTCCACCAAGCTTTTTATCAAACTGGCCCAACACAAATAACTGAACTGTTTTCTGTGAAAGCGATAAAGTATGACTCTCGACGATCCAAACAACTGGTACTGGACAGACCCAAAAAGGAAATTGGCAGACTTTCTCTTCGACATCGAGGAACTATGATCTGGAACTCACTCCCTAGCAGCGTTAAAGACTACGATAATGTCACTACGTTTAAAAATCGTCTAAAGCAACTCTCCAAATTTATTAACAATTTCACCTTTGAAAAGGAGAGCTCACTGATCACAAATAAATCACATCACTTCTATTATTATTGACACTGATACGCATTTACTCAATCTAGATCAATTTTTTCACTTTATTTTTATCTTTTTTCTTTCTCTTTACTCGTACATTGTACATCTTTTATATATAATATTTTTTTCTCTTTTATTAGCTGTAATTATTGTAATTTAGTAACACAGGTCCACATCAGCCAACGGCTGCCAGTCTTTTTAACCTGCGAGATCAAATAAAGTATGTATGTATGTATGTATGTATGTATGTATGTATGTATGTATGTATGTATGTATGTATGTATGTATGTATGTATGTATGTATGTATGTATGTATGTATGTAGTGTTTCTTATGAAACTGTAGTACATCTCGACTACCGCTTCATCAACCAGAGGAAACATTAAAAAAAAAGATAGTTTATTAATCAAAAACCTTGCAGCCACAGGCTGAATTACGTTTGATTTACAATAAAATATATAATACAATAAAATACAGGACTAAAGAGAGCTAATATAAAAGGACAAAATATATAATTAAGAGAAAACAATATTACATCATTCCTTTATGGACATAGTGATAGATAAAACTATTCAGAAATTATAAAGACCAGAAGGCGAAACGTTGTTTACAGTGGTTCTGAAAAGATTGCGGATTAATTTCTTTTTATCAATAGAGACCTTTACTGTTCCAGGACGAGTTCACGGGATTTGACTTCAATAATATTAGCGAAGTACTAAGAACAGATATATCTCAAGAAGCTTCGTTTCACTCAGTTTGTGAGCTACGAACTTGACGAAGTTGTTTTGAATACATAACAGCTAAGTCCTTTCGTGTTCCCAAAGAGATGAGATCACCCACGAGGACTTGTTTTCACCACTAAGTCGTTCTCACAAAAACTCGTAGTAAAATGACGACGGCCATCTCCTTTTCTTGCAAAAATGACACTGGTTCGCGCGCGCTCTTTCTCTATTGGAAAAACTCGAATTCGTATTAGAATCTAAGGTCTCTGTTGAGTCATAGGCCGGGACACTGCCCACAGGTGATGCTAAGCGCATGCAATGGGATTCCTCTGTCAGAGGAAATCAAACGAAAATATTATGACCTTTAAAGCTTCCACTTTTAAAACTCTTGCCGTCTGTTTAATGTTAGTTGGTTTACTAAAATAAACGCTGGACTGGTTTAAGTGCAGCGCAGAATCCTGTCCTACCCTCGGTTCTGTACCTTCGATGGGCAATCACCATTAGATATCATTTCGTTTGCCAAACCGGCGACCCAAGTTTTTCAAAGCTCCTGATGCTATTGCCTGCTAACATTTCTTAGGTGTTTCCGACTTAAATATGCTTTGTATAGTCAATATTTAAATTACCCCTTATAACGACGTCTTCGAACACATTTTAAAGTCAATAGTTGTTCGTTGCAAAATGGAATTACGAGGAAGATAAGTTTACTCGGCGGCTTTTTCATAACCGATCGATCCATTGTCACAAGAGAGAGGGCGATGAAAAATCAAATAGTTTATGGCGATGTCTGATCCAGAAAAGCTTGAGTGGAATGTCATGAGAATTTTGGTTTTCGACAGGTCCTGAGGAAATTTTTTTTTTTCTTCAGTGCTCTCTTTTAAATGGTCCATCAAACTTACTCGGTTCACATATAGAAAACGAAAGTTCGACCTTTTCTTTATCCACGTGTAAACCGAACAACCTATAATCAATAATCCCTGACCGAAGACAAATCAATATCATGAAGAAAATGTCAGTAAATAGGCTCTAAAGAGAGAGTTAAAGAAGGAAAAACCTCTAAATGAATGGATACAAGGTAACCGGCATTAGAACTGGCAATTAGTCAGTAAGATCAGCTAGGTCTCACCGGATATTTTCAAGTTTGTGACTACAGAACTGCATGACGCCGGCGACTTCATGCAGCGACGTGACTTACGGCTTTGTGATTTCGCAATGTTGGAAGGTGTGACTCCCTTCATGCAGCGACGTGACTTACCCTTTGTGATTTCGCAATGTTGGAAGGTGTGACATTTACGTCATTACAATCACGGTATTAGAATTGTTAAGATTTTTGTCGCGCCGAACGGTCATTTTTACTTTCTCCTAAATACACCATAACTTTACTGAAACGCAATAAATTAATATTAAGGTGTTCATTTCACAACTTTTCTTTGCTTTCTTTGTTTTATTGGAATATTGAGAACACCTGTTAAAACCATGCGCTTCAACAGAAGCAGCGAAAATGACGATACAAACATTGTTACTTTTTGTCTCTTTGACAATGTTGCCAACACACGAATTTCCCTCTGACGATAGTTCCTCTAGCGTCTTGGCATGCACGGTATGAGAAAACCCTTGACCTGTTTGACCGCAAATGGTTGGCTTTTATTTGGCTCGAATGCAAAAGGAATTTCCTAAGGAGCATTATTTAAGTAATTTCTTCTGTCGCAATAAAATTATACCTTAAAAAGACAACCGTATATTACAGATCACAGTTATCCCAATATTAAAACTAACTTGAGTTTCCATTTGTAACTTTGTTTCATGCAGTCTCCCTCGATGGAGCTAACCTAACCTCGTAATCTAAGTGTTTGTTAATAAACCTTGTAGCCGTACCTGGAAAGATCCATTATTACTTAAACTTGGATCGCTGTGTCTATGGTGGATCACTCAAGTTGTCTGCTCCAGTCAAAGGCATAGCCAATTAGAAACCAGTGTGTGGTCCGATTATATTTGCTGTCATCCAAAACTGCACAGCTGTGTATTACCAACAAGACGCGCCAAATGAGGGATGGATTCGGTACAGGTCAGTCAACCGCTATTCTGATTTATTCAAACGTCTCAAGTGCGAACCTAAAGGGGACTTTCACTGATACGATACAATTTCCATGAAAAGTTTTATTTTTTCGTAATCTAAAGAAACGTGTACATATTCGTATTGTTAGAAAAAAGCGGTTTGGTGGCTTGATTGACTAGATGGAAAGAATGTTTTATGTACAGCTTATGATCGCAATTCAAGAAAAAACAAGGCACACATTAGGTAGAAATCCTGCTAGTAACGGTTAGTGATCAAACTGCACGCTTAATATCTTTCTGAGTTTATGTATCATACCATGTAAGTAAAATTTATTTAGAGAGTTTTTGCAAAGCAGATCAAAACGGGATGGGCCTAACCTGCATCGCAGGCGTAGCTGAAGGGGGAGAGGTGAAAAACAGAAAGACGAAAAGTCCTCTCCCTCTCTCACTCTCTCGTTCTCCCAACTACTCCTCCAATAGAAGAATCTTACGGGTTTTCCTTAGTGTACATACAACAGTTTCTGTCGGTCGTTTCTCCAAAATTCGATAGTCCTGTAGACTGGTATCTTGTCTCCTTACATTTTTTTTTCCAAAATATTCTTAAAATTTTGCAGTAGACTGAGTAAATGAAACTTTGGTAAGAAAAAACCGCCTTGTAAATTTTTTTTGGAGTTGAAACGACAACGCAAATACAAATAGTTCCTTGATCCTTTTTGTTTGCTTGTTTGTTTGTTTGTTTGTTTGTTTGTTTGTTATTGTTACCTCAATAATCCGGCATTCTTTCGAAACCGTTTCTAGTTTCTGCTTGAAAAAAACGGAAGGTAAACCAATATTTTAGTTATTGCACTATTCTACAACTATTATGCGTTTTGTCTTCAAATACACTTTATAAGGGCACTGTCACGAAGTTGAGTTTTTGCTGTATGCTGCTCAAATACTTGACAAAGAACCTTTTCTCATACATAAAATGGGGACGAAAGTATCATATATTCCTTCGTGGAAGAACAAGCCAGTTTTTAGCAATTCTCCAAATATCCAGTGGGAATTTGAAAAAATTGACCAATTTTGGCCAAGTTGCAATGTATTTCTCATCCCAGCTTCGCACTAGAAGGGTTATTGTCAACAAAACTGGAGCATTATTTTATTGCTTCCATCGATACAAGTACATTTGTTGGCTAAACAAAATAACATGACAAATAGGTGACACTGCACCTTTAACCTTCGACAATTTTACAAGCTTAGCAGAACAAAACAAAAATACAGTTTCGTTGACAAGTAGGTGTTACTTGCTCCCTAGGGCTATTCTTTTTACGGAAGAAATTATAGATGCAGAATAGAACTGGTTGAAAATATTGCTCGTTAAAAAGCTTCATGATGGTCGTGATTGCCTGTCTTAATAGGTGGTTTGCAACCAATCTCTAGAGATCCAGAAGACAATGGTGTGGCAGCCATGTTGGATGACAGAACCTTTTGCTTTGTCATCCAACAGGTGGTAGCAAACCACCTATACCAAATATAGCTAGACACAGTAACCAGTGCTTCGTTTGGAATCGTTTTAGTCTTACTGAACAGCGTTTGTCGGCGTACTTTAGTCGTGTTCTATTTCCCAAGTATCCCCCTCCATACTGGTCTTCTTGGTTTGTTGTTGTTGTTCTTTTGTTTTGTTTTGTTTTGCGGGACGGGTTATTATTAAAAATTCCCAACAAGATTGCCTTGCCGGTGGGAGATGGAAGAAGACATTATTTTGCTGACGCTGACAGTGTCAGTCAAACCAATTTTCAGTAATTGTAGCCAGACCTTAGGGACTGGTCAAAAAGTATAGGGTGGGGTTGGCCGGAGCATTTGGAAATGTGGTAGATAAAAAAGCACATGGCCCACCCCCTCCTTTTGGCACAAAACTGACTGACCCATCCCTAAATGAAGGCTGACAATTACATGACCTACCGCCTATCAAACATGGAGTTTTTGGTTGCAATATAATCCAAGGAAACCACATTTTTTTGTATGACAAAATAATTAATAATGCCAACCAGGTTGTATTAGAGAACTGAAAATGGTTGCCTGGACAGAATATTTCTGTTTTACTGCCTCATCAAAAAGTTGTCTTTGGTGCATTCGATCCATTCAGATTCTTACGATGTTACACCAGTAAGCCTGCCCATGTGTAACAATAGTTAATGTTTGGTTTAGTGAATTTTATTTGATTTACATCAAAATTCCTTTGACTTTTTTGTTTAAGGACTTATAGGGATTAACCGATAAGGTTCCTATTGTATACGCATTGCGTACCTAGAGTGTTGTGTGCATGACTGAGAAAGCATTTGCTCGCCCGTTATGGAGGACAGTTGAAATATATAGTTGTGTTCTGCCAAATGCTTTTGCTTATTGCTTTGTGTTACAATATTTTGGCGACGAGGATGGCCGAGATCACATCGATACCACCGTTCGATCCCTTCAACCAGACCGGCAGTGTGGGTCCCCGCTGGGACAGATGGAAAAAACGACTACAATATTACATCGATGCCCGTGGAATCACTGTTGACAATCGCAAAAGAGCGTTGCTACTTCACCTTGCCGGGCCGGCTGTCCAAGACATCTTTGCTAACTTATTTGACACTGGGACCAGCTATATGGAGGCGTTTACCGCGCTGAACACTCACTTCACTCCTCAGAAGAGTTTACAATTCGAACGACACTCCTTTCGCCAGGCCCATCAAGCGCCGAATGAATCTATTTCTCAATACGGAAAATACGTAACACGTCTACGTCGACTGGGAGAGCACTGTGACTTCGATAAATACTCGCTCGACGAGGCTATTAAGGACCAGCTAATTGAACATTGTCACTCCAACACACTTCGCCGACGCCTCCTTCGTGAAAAATCCACTGTTTCTCTCAATTCCTTGTTAGATATTGCTCGCTTCATGGAGTCAGCCAATTTTCAGGCGGCGAACGTTGAAAATGCCTCGTCCCAGGAACACTCGGAATTCGCTCACCAACTGACAACACCAACCATTAGCGAGAAAGAACAAGCGAATTTTACTTCAGACAAACGGCAACAATGTACACATTGCGGTACCCAGCCCGACCACCAGCCACGAACCCCCAGATGCCCTGCTTTTCCTAAGACATGTTCCCAGTGCGGAACCCTACACCATTTTGGACGCGTGTGTATGAAAAAAACCCCAAATCCAGGTCGCCCAAATGGCAAACAGGCAGGGCTACCCAAGGCCCGGTATCTTTGTTACTCTTCGGATGACGATGCAAGTCAACAAGCATTTCAACTCAACCCTAACCAAGAAAAGTCAGATATCACAATTACCATTGAAGGTACCCCTTGATTCTGGTGCCACATCAAACACCATTGACTATGCAACATATGAGGCGATCTGTGCTGCAAAAACGGTACCCTTAAAACCCACAAATGTGAAACTTCGCCCTTATGTGAAAGAAAACCCTGCGCCAATTCCTCTTGCCGGATCGTTTTTCAATACTCATCAATACTCCATCTGGGCAGACGGATCTAACAAGGTTCCTGGTGCCCAAAGCACGGAATGCCGGTTGTCTCCTGGGCCGTGAAACCTCAACCTAGCTGGGAATGTTGCATATTGCTGCTTCTACCACTACTGAGCATCCACCTGTACATGGTGAATTCCAGTCTCTCTTACAAAAGTTCCCAGTAGGGTTTAGTGGCAAGATCGAGAAACTAAAAGATTACTAACTCGAGCTCAACATTGATCCAACTGTACAACCAGGCGTACAAAATTCCCGCCCTACACCCTTACACTACCGTGCCAGGGTGGAAGCCAAGCTGAAACAGCCTCAAGATCAAGATATCATTGAACAGGCCACATGCCCAACACCATAGGTGTCACCACTCGTCATTGTCGATAAGCCGAATGGTGACGTAAGACTGTGTGTTAACATTTGTAAGCCCAACGAGGCTCTTCGTCGTACACACCACCCATACGCAACATCTGAAGAAATTCTACAAGACCTAAACGGCTCCAAGTTCTTTTCCAAAATTGATCTCAAAGAATGTTCTCACCAAATTGAACTGGCTGAATCATCTCGTCACCTGACAACATTCAAAACACACGTTGGCTTTCGCCGTTACAAACTTCTGCCAATGGGAGCTGCAGTATGCTCTTAGATATACCAACATGTAATTGGACAGGTCCTTGAGGGATGCCATAATGTCAGGAACATTGCTGACGACATTCTCGTCCATGGTACCACTAAAGAAGAGCATGACAGATCCCTAGAAAATGTATTGCTACGTCTCCAAGAGACAAACCTCACAGTCAACCCAGCTAAGTGTCTATTTTGCGTCACTGAACTGGACTATTATGGATTTCACATCTCAGCGCAAGCTGTATCCCCCAACAAGGATCGTATACACGCAATCAAGCAAATGCAACCGCCCAGCACAGCCACAGAAGCAAGAAGCTTTCTTGGATTAGTAAATACCGTGGCCCGTTTCGTTCCAAACCTCGCTGCTATGACAGAGCCTATACGAAGAATCACACACAAGAACCACCCGTGGTTGTGGGGCCCGGAGAAATCTGAAGCTTTTAACAAACTGTGTGACCTCATCTCTAACGACAATGCTTTGGCCCATTTTGACCGCCCCTTCCCATCCAGGTATGTCATGATGCCTGCAAAATTGGCATCAGTGGTGCCTTGACTCAGAAGCTCTATACGACCTGTTCCATATGCAAGCCGTAGTCAGTCACCCGTTGAACAGCGATATAGCCAAACTGAAAGAGAAGCCTTATCCGGAACATGGGCATGTAAGAGGTTTCATTTTTACATCCATGGCAGCCAGTTTGACTTAGTGGGCGATCACAAACCTCTGGAAGATCTCCTCAATGGCCGTAGGAACCCTTCCCCAAGAATCGAACGTTGGCGGTTACGGCTTTAGAACAACAGCCCACGCATTGTCTACCAACCTGGTATCCAAATGCTGTTGACTTTTTGTCGCGCAAATCTGTTACAACCAACACACCCAGAGATCCTGTTGAGGAATACGTTAACTCCATTATAGTTAACTTCCTTCCTTAAGTCATCACTCTTCAAGAGCTTCTTCTCGCTTCCGAAGGTGACCCTACTTTGAACACAATCAAGGAGGCCCTGGACACTGGCAACTGGTCAGCTGCATCAAAGCCTTTTGCAGATCTAAAGGATGAACTTTGCCAGAAACGTGGGATGATTCTGCGGAACAATCGTATTGTTATGCCCGATGCACTGCATCCTGCTCGCATTCTTCAGTTAGCACATGAGGGGCACCAAGGCATCACTAAAGTTAAACAACATCTCAGACAAAGAGTTTGGTGGCCTGGCATAGATATTCAAGCTGATAGATATGTACGCGAATGCCTTGATTCCCAAATTTTGGGCCCCACCCCTCCCCCAGAGCCCCTCCGAATGACAGATCCACCTAAACAAGTATGGCACACAGTCCATGTTGACTACTGCGGCCCATTCCCATCAGGAGAGTATCTTTTTGTCGCTGTTGATGAAACATCAAAGTATCCAGAGGTCCACATGACACGCTCAAGTTCGGCAGCCACAGCCATTACACACCTTACCCAAATGTTCGCAACACACGGTATCCCCGAAGTCATTACATCTGACAATGTCCCTTTCGGGTCAGAGGAGTTTACAGCATGGTGTAAGCGATTAGGCATCAGGCGTCGGAAATTTACGCCCCTGTGGCCAGCGGCCAATGCCCAAGTGGAACGACTCAACAAAACCTTGGAGAAGACCATTCGCATTGCTTTCATAGAAGGGAGGAACTGGCGTTCTGATCTGTTTGTGTTTCTAATGAATTACCGAAATACTCCCCATTCCTCCATTGGGGTATCGCCCGCATCCCTGTTGATGAATCGTCATGTTCGACCAAGATTCCCTGTTTGGATCTCTCTCGCCCCTCTAAGCTCCTCCAAATTGCACGCTCCAATGACAATTTGAGAAAGTCAAAGGCAAAGTCATACATGGATAAACGACACAAAGCAACCCCTTCAGACATTCGCCAGGGAGATCAAGTGCTACTGCTTCAGAAGCGTCAAAACAAGCTAACCACAAGATACGACCCTAGACCGTATACCGTTGTTAGAAAAAGGGAGTTAGCGTCGAGCTTGCGAGGGGAGAGACCCGGTTGTTTAGAAACGTATCCATGGTCAAGAAAGTGATTCCCACAGCAAGGAACACCGAACCCGTCGGAAGACATACCCAAGGAGGGAGCGTCCCCAGTCATGGGAACATTACCTTAGAGAACACTGAACATCTTGGCAGGCCTCTCCGAGAACGCCGTGTTCCCAGTTATTTTAGTGACTTTCATTTGAGCTAGAACGTTTCTTAGAAACTGTGCTTACTCAAATTCTTTTGTGAGCCTAGTTGAGTTTAGTCATGCTACCTTTGTTTTGTTACCCGTCCATGCCTTCATAGGAAAGGGAGGATATTGTATACGCATTGCGTACCTAGAGTGTTGTGCGCATGACTGAGAAAGCATGTGCTCGCCCGCCATGGAGGACAGTTGAAATATATAGTTGTGTTCTGCCAAATACTCTTCCTTATTGCTTGTGTTACAATAGTTCCCTTTTCTGTGTTTGTTTTTTTGTTTTTTTGTTTGCCTGCTTCCGGTTTTCTATTTGTCGAAAACGTGCTAAATTCATATCAAAGTATCACCCACAAATGAGAATTGTTTCTATTGCACCAAGGGGACGATATGGAGTGAATTTGCAAATGAAGAACGAGCCTGAAGTCGACCTGACTTGTTCAAGGTGGAATTCATTGCTGTCACGTCTGGCCAGCCAAAGCCAAACATCAGATTCTTATCAACCAAAAATTTTTGTTATAGTTTCTCTGCACTATGGTAGCCGTTTTCAGCAAACTCTGGCGATATGTTTAGACTACAACTATAATTTTCCAATAAAATACATACAGGCCTTGAAACTGTTTCATTTGTGGATCACAAAATTTTTTTAATAGTTGTGCCGGTTGCGTTTCAAAGACAAACACTCAGATTTAAAGTTTGTTTCTATTTTATTGGTAAGAAAATTAAAGTAATTTACACACTGTGTTTACTTAAACCTTAATGCTGAAAAAGTTAACCTCCTTTCAAGAATTGTAAGTTAAGTAAAGTGAAAACTTCATTTACCCTTTACAGTAGGTATTACTGGTATAAATTCGTGTGCAGCCAATTATTAATACATATATGTTCTTCATAAGGAATATCAGTTACATAATGATAATGAAATAATGAAAACTGTAAGTCCCGTAAAAGTCACTGTGCGTTTGAAAGGTTTTTTACATTTTAATTATTAACGCAACTAAGAAAATCAAGGACAAACAAATCTTATTTTTCAAATGCCTAAACTGAATAACAAACACCGACCTTTAAATGCTGACATTCATGAGGATTTTTCTAAATATTATAATCATAATTTACAACTTATGATATATAAAGTTTTATAGAAAATGTGATCTGTAGTTATGTTGTATATACCGATTATTTTCAAAATGGATTTTTGTACTCCACAAAGACAAACATATATAAGGTTAAAGTGCTATTACACAACATACCGCTTATTATACAACATAACATAATCCTTATTACACAACAAACCTAGTCACAAGACACTTGATTTTCAATTTTCAAAATAATTACTTTTCTTCCAATACCGTTACATAACTTCCAGTCGGTTTTTTTACTTCAGAAATAAATAATAACTATGCCACTATTTTGGATAGTTGTGCTCATTTTCATGCTTGTATCATACAGTAACAACCCTTACGCTATAACTACTTTATTTTTTTATTTATTTTTTTTTTCATCTAATCGGAGATTCGATGCATTGAACGCCAAAAAATTATTCGGTTCGTAATCGAAACATTTTTGTTCTCAGCATTAAGCCTCTGAATATGTTTCGTTGACTTTAGACATCACTGCTCCGCTATATCAACGAATAGTAATAGTTACTGTAGCAATACACCAACCTATTATTTAATTCCCTCAAACTTTTCCCGTTAGTTGTGTTCATTTTCATGCTTGTATCATACAGTAGCAACCCTTATTCGCTAGAACTACTTTAATTTTTTTTAATTCGAGATTCGATGCATTGAACGCCAAAAAATCATTCGTTCCGCAATCGAACATTTTTTTCTCTCAGCATTAAGCCTCTGAATAGGTTGTTTTTTGTTTTGTTTTTTCTTTTGTTTTGTTTTTTTGTGGTTTTGGGGGGTTTTGTTTTTTCTTGCGCGCTAAATGCAGTCTTGTCACATATATGAATTAACTGAAAATTTAATTGTGTACAACAATGTGCATAAATGTTGACTTTAGACATCACTGCTCCGCTATATCAACGAATAGTAATAGTCACTGTAGCAATACACCAACCTATTATGTAATTCCCTCAAACTTTTCCCGTTAATCTTCAGTTCCTTTTCAATTTGCTTACAAACTGCCCCTCTTCGCTTTCCTTTCGCTGATGGTAGAAACCCATTTTCCGTACTCTTTTCGTCCCCTTCCAGCCATGTTTCAGCCATTTCCATTGCGCTTTTCGCGTTGACACCACAAGGATGATCCAGGCCGGTGATTTCGCGTTCGTTCAGAAAGACCACTTCACTAGTACCAGAGCGAAGCAAAGTCGCCCGGGGTATTTTTTCCTCGGAAAATGACTGCTGCCTGCAGGCAGTGTAATGCTTATCTGGCTTGTGAACTGATTGGGAATTGAAGGAAAGTTCATCGCAACGAACCTCTTGATTGTCGACCGATTCTTGATGCAGAACAGCCATCAAGTACATTTCCCAGACGACGGAGCTTTTACCGGGCCTTCGCTTTTCGTCCCTGTTTTCCCGAGATGAGTTAAACCATTTTCTTGTGTTCTTTCTGCTACTCATCGCGATAAACCTGGCCTGGGATTGAAGAGTTCAAATGAGCCAGAACAGGGGGCTGAAGCTAGTTTATACCGATTATTATACATGTAATTGACAAGATGCACCTTGCATGGAACGTGATCTGGCACGTGACGAGTCTTGCATCCATTTCTTTTATTTTTCAATTAGCCGTGAAGTGTGATTTCGTGGTAACCAGACAAATTTTTAACCATTTTTTTGGGGAAACGGCTAATTATTTTTCAGTGAAAAGACTGAACAAGACTATAGCAGTTTTCTCAAGTGTTTTTTTTTTTTCTTCACTTTCTAGAAGCCGAAAATGAACATTTTTTTACCCACATTTCCCCGAACCCCCGATACCGAGCGGGTTCGACACCAGTCCTATTCAGTGGAGACCCACATGGGCGATTTAACTTATGTTTTTTTATGTTTTGTTTTCTTTTTTGTTGTTGTTTGTTTGTTTTTCTTTTAAATTTTTTTTGTTACAAATATAAAAGAACAGCCCAAGTTAAATGTTCTCTTGCAAGTCATTTCGCTCGTCCTTTGGATGACTTTAATAAAGAAAGGCACCACTGCAAACTGTTCAACTAATAAACCGAACTTGACCTTTGCATCAACCCTGGGAGCCCACTTGACCTTTGCATCAACCCTGGGAGCCCACTTGACCTTTGCATCAACCCTGGGAGCCCAGTCCCAGTCCCCTGTAATTCCTCCACGGAGTCAGCGTTGCCTCCGTGTTGGCTTGCAAAATATCGTTGTGGGAAAGTTGAGTTAGTAAACATATTTCGTAGACTTTGTTTTCACGGAAAAAATCAACATGACGTGACTTCAGGCACAGACGTAACCCAAGGACATGCTTGGCTATTGCGCAATATTGTATACTTAAAAAATTAAAAGACGTCATATTGACGCTTGATCACTGTTTCAGAGAAGTACGTACAGATCCGAGAGGAAGGAAATTCTCGATTATCAGCCCTCACAAAATAAATAATACCGCTTATAATATAGTTATAATATAATTTCATCCTTTTCATTATTTTACCAGGTCTCCCTCATCCCAAAAACTTCTCAGCACACATGAAAAAAAGGTGATACAAATTTGCCTTTGATTTTTCAGTGCTCTCACGTTGACCCCGAATCGTAGCAACTACCCTGCGAGCAGTGATTTTCTCCGCCGGAGGCTGCTACGCGTAGGTGACCCCGGCCCTGCTCGCAGAAGCAAAATCCGCCGTCATTTTTGAAATAAACAAATGAAAATTTCCTATCAGGTTTTTAAAATGTTTTCACACACATTCCAGCAATTTCGTTATTACTCTGAAAATTAAGAAACAACTTCCAAGGCATAATGTCCTTCCATAAAATTAAGATGGAAGACATCTCACAAAACACAATCCGTGATCCCGAATCACTCGGAGGCCTTGGATGTTTCCCTTCTGACTAATCGCTGACTCGAGTTCCGCTTTAACGAGTTCTCATCATAACAAATTGACTACTTGTGCTTCCTTAAGCACGTAACTTACTGAGCTCTAAAATGAATTAAAACTGAATGAAACTTCCGGGAATTCGTTAAGGCACGGGTCGCCGGTGTGCGTGCTGAGAATCAGAGATCGGCGGAAATAGCACTGGCGAGTGTTTATCAGTGTTTGTTATGAAACTGTAGTACATCTCGACTACCGCTTCATCAACCAGAGGAAACATTCCGAAATTACAAGTATACTGAAAGACCAGAAGACAAAAGCTTCCTTCCAGTAGTTCTGAAAAGATTGCGGATTAATGTTTTTATCAATAGAGACCTTTGCTGTTCCAGGACGGATACACGGGATTTGACTTCAATTATTTTAGCGAAGTACTAAGAAGAGATATATCTCAAGAAGCTTCGTTTCACTCACTTTGTGAGCTCTCTTTTGGAAAAACTCGAATTCGTATTAGAAACTAAGGTCTCTATTAAGTCATAGGCCGGGACACTGCCCACAGGTGATGCTAAGCGCATGAGGACGAAAATATTATGACCTTTAAAGCTTCCATTTTTAAAACTCTTGCCGTCTGGGTAATGTTAGTTGGTTTACTAAAATAAACGCTGGACTGGTTTAAGGGCAGCGCAGAATCCTGTCCTACCCTCGGTTCTGCACCTTCGATGGGCAATCACCATTAGATATCATTTCGTTTGCCAAACCGGCGACCCAAGTTTTTCAAAGCTCCTGATGCTATTGCCTGCTAACATTTCTCAGGTGTTTCCGACTTAAATATGCTTTGTATACTCAATATTTAAATTACCCCTTATAACGACGTCTTCGAACACATTTTAAAGTCAATAGTTGTTCGTTGCAAAATGGAATTACGAGGAAGATAAGTTTACTCCGCGGTTTTTTTAATAACCGATCGATCCATTGTCACAAGAGAGAGGGCGATGAAAAATCAAATAGTTTATGGCGATGTCTGATCCAGAAAAGCTGGAGTGGAATGTCATGAGAATTTTGGTCTTCGACAGGTCCTAAGGAATTTTTTTTTTCTACAGTGCTCTCTTTTAAATGTTCGATTAAATTTATTCGGTTCACATATGGAAAACAAAACTTCGACCTTTTCTTTATCCACGTGTAAACCGAACAACCTATCGTCAATAATCCCTGACCGAAGACAAATCAATATCATGAAGAAAATGTCAGTAAATAGGCTCTAAAGAGAGAGTTAAAGTAGGAAAGACCACTAAATGAATGGATACAAAGTAACCGGCATTAGAACTGGCAATTAGTCAGTAAGATCAGCTAGGTCTCACCGGATATTTTCAATTCACACTGTTTTGCCTAATCAGTTCCAATATCGCGGATTTACCACGAAAAGGTCTTTAACTAACACGTAACAAGTTTCCGGTTTCTCAGTCAGTTTCTTAAGGACGGTGCCTACTATTGTTACTGCGCATACGTTCTGCGCATCTCGAGATACTCGGGTTTCCTATGGGTGAGCCTACTAGTACAGGAATATTTTTGCGCGGTTTAAAACTATACGGAGAAAGCAGAACTAAGCAAATGCTTTTGGTATCTCAAAAGAAAATTGGGGGTAACCATGCATTTTTCAGAGATAATTAAGCTTCAATTTAGGAAAAAATCCCATACATTGCTTTATATTTTGGCGCTTTTTAGAGATATTATTGCTTAGTTATCTCTGAACAATGCATGGTTACCCCCAATTTTCTTTTTGGATTCCAATAGCCCTTGCTAAGATCTGCTTTTCCCGCATAGTCATAAACCGCACAAAAATACTTCGATATTAGCAGGCACCGTCCTTAATTCTGGTGAAATTCGCCCACAAAGAATGGGATAAAACCAATCAGAGTGTTCTAACGGCTGTCCGTGGATACTGATCAACTTAACTGAGCGCCACAACTTTACAAACTTTTCGGTGCGGTTTTGAAAGTTTAGGATAATAAAATGAGATATGTAAGTACTAACACGTAATAATTGCGATGTTCAAGAGAGCGAGGATTATATCCTACAACGTTTGAGTGTGTCGCTTGCTTGCTTCCTACATTTGCATATCACTCAATTTTCCGGTCCATAAAATACCCATAAATACTTGAATCAACCGTCCTTCTCGCCTTAAAAGTAAACTTTATCCCTCGCCATTCACCCATAGATAGTCCATAGCTACATTCTGGCACTGTAAATGGTGACAGAACCTTTTGTTTCGTCATCCAACAGGTGGTAGCAAACCACCTATACCAAATATAGCTAGACGCAGTAACCAGTGCTTCTTTCTGAACAGCGTTCGTCGGCGTACTTTAGTCGTGTTCTATTTCCCAAGTATTCTTCTCCATACTGGCCTTCTTGCTTTGTTGTTGTTGTTGTTGTTGTTGTTGTTTTGTTTTGTTTTACGGGGAGGGGTGATTATTAAAAGTTCCCAACAAGATTGCCTTGCCGGTGGGAGATGGAAGAAGACATTATTTTGCTGACGCTGACAGTGCTCGAACCAATTTTCAGTAATTGTAGCCAGACCTTAGGGACTGGTCAAAAAGTATAGGGTGGGGTGGGCCGGAGCATTTGGAAATGTGGTAGATAAAAAACATATGCCCACCCCCTGCTTTTGGCACAAAACTGACTGACCCATCCTTAAATGAAGGTTGAAAATTACATGACCCACCCCCTATCAAACATGGAGTTTTTGGTTGCAATATAACAATAATAATAATAATAATAATAATAATAATAATTTAATATTTATATTGCGCAAAATACATGTAAATATTATCAAATGCGTATTACATGAAAGTAAATTAGCAACATTAATAAGTTATCCAAAATAACTAAAAATATATAAAAAACAATGGATCTAGAAACATATAATATATACATAATCCTAAAATAATCCTAATAAAAACCTAATCTAAATAGATGGATCTTAAGTAAACTTTTAAACCTATGAAAAGTTGGACTTATTTCGTATTTGTGAAAGTAACCCATTCCACAGTTTAGTTGCCGGAGCTGAAAAAGCACGGTCGCCCAATGTCTTTTTAGTTCAAGTTCTTGGCGTTTGAAGCATAATTCCCACTGCACACGATCTTAAATTGTTACTCTTTTCCTACCTTTTGTTAATGAGCTCTTGTAGATATACCGGAGCTTGTCCATGGATCGCTTTAAAAGTAATTAAAATATTCTTAAAATGAATCCTAAATTCTACTGGAAGCCAATGAAGCGTAAACAGAGTTGGTGAGATGTGATAAAACCTCATTTCCAAGGAAACAACATTTTTTTTTGTATGACAAAATCATTAATAATGCCAACCAGATTGCATTAGAAAACCGAAAATGGTTGCCTGAACAGAATGTCTCTGTTTTACTTGCTTCATCAAAAAATTGTCTTCGGTGCATTCGATCCGTTCAGATTCTTCCGATAATGTTACACCAGTATGCCTGCCTATGTGTAGCAATATTTACTGTTTGGTTTAGTGAATTTTATTTGATTTACATCAAAATTCTTTTGACCTTATTTGTTTAAGGACTTAAAGGGGTAAACCGGTAAGGTTCCCTTTTGTTTGTTTGTTTGCCTGTTTGTTTGTTTTTCCTGCTTCCGGTTTTCTATTTGTCAAAAACGTGTTTAATTCATATCAAAGAATCACCCACAAACGAGAATTCTTTCTACTGCACCAAAGGGACGATATGGAGTGAATTTGCAAATGAAGAACGAGCCCGAAGTCGACCCTTATTGCTGTCACACCTGGCCAGCCAAAGCCAAACGTCAGATTCTTATCAACCAAAGATTTTTGTTATAGTTTTTCTGCACTATGGTAGCCGTTTTCAGCAAAACTCTTGCGGTATGTTTAGACCACAACCTTGATTTTCGACTAAAATACACACAGGCCTTAAAACTGTTTCATTTGTGGATCACAAAATTTTTAATAGTTGTGCCGGTTGCGTTTCAAAGACAAACACTCAGATTTAAAGTTTGTTTCTATTTTATTGGTAAGCAAATTAAAGTAATTTACACACTGTGTTTACTTAAACCAGTAATGCTGAAAAAGTTAACTCCTTTAAAGAACTGTAAGTAAAGTAAAGTAAAAACTTTATTTACCCTGCGAAAATGAATCAGCTATACAGTAGGTATTACTGGTATAAATTCACGTGCAGCCAATT
The DNA here is from genome assembly GCF_977016875.1 of Pavona decussata. Taxonomy (NCBI): domain Eukaryota; kingdom Metazoa; phylum Cnidaria; class Anthozoa; order Scleractinia; family Agariciidae; genus Pavona; species Pavona decussata. The sequence goes on from NW_028145620.1 coordinate 2,550,965, forward strand.
ATTATTACACATATGTTCTGCATAAGGAATATTATATGCACATCAAAAACGTAAGATTAGTAAAAATTACATAATGATAATGAAATCATGAAAACTATAAGTCACCTATATATCACTGTGCATTTGAAAGGTTTTTACATTTCAACTATTAACGCAACTAAGATAATCAAGGGCGAACAAACCTTATTTTTCAAATGCATAAACTCAATAACAAGCACCAACAAATACAACAACAACAACAACAACTTTATTTGATATACTTAAATCTTTTACAGGAATACACAGCCCGCATAAAGCAGAGCCTATTGAGGCAGGCTGTATAACTTAATAATTATTACAGACATGAATAAAATTAGACTAAATTAGTAAAAGTAGATAAGTACACGCATTCGTTCTTTTAAGCAACTAGATAAGAGAAAATTTAAATGCGACCTCTAAATGCTGACATTCATGAGGATTTTTCCTTAATATTATAATCATAATTTACAACTTATGATATATAGAGTTTTATAGAAGATGTGATCTGTAGTTATGTTGTATATACCGATTATTTTCAAAATGGATTTTGATACTTCACAAAGAAAAAAATATATAAGGTTAATAAAAGTGCTATTACACCACATACCGCTTATTATACAAGATAACATACTCCTTATTACACAACATACCTCGTAACAAGACACTTGATTTTCAATTTTCAAAATAATTACCTGTCTTCCAATACCATTACATAACTTCCAGTCGGTTTTTTACTACAGAAATGCCACTAGTTTGGATATTTGTGCTCATTTTCATGCTGGTATCATTGATACAACAGCAACCGTTATTCGCTAGAACTATTTTTTTTTAAATCGCAGATTATATCTATATCAACGAATAGTAATAGTTACTGTAGCAATACACCAACCTATTATGTAATTCCCTCAAACTTTTCCCGTTAGTTGTGCTCATTTTCATGCTTATATCATACAGTAGCAACCCTTATTCGCTAGAACTACTTTAATATTTTTTTTAATTGGAGATTCGATGCATTGAACGCCAAAAAATTATTCTGTTCGCAATTGAACATTTTTTGTTTTCAGCTGATTAAGCCTCTGAAGGATTTTTTTTTGTTTGTTTTTTTTTTTTTATCTTGCGAGCAAAATGCAGTCTTGTCACATATATATGAATAAACTGAACATTTAGTTGTGTACGACAATGTGCATAAATGTTGACTTTAGACATCACTGCTCCGCTATATCAACGAATAGTAATAGTTACTGTAGCAATACACCAACCTATTATGTAATTCCCTCAAACTTTTCCCGTTAATCTTCAGTTCCTTTTCAATTTGCTTACAAACTGCCCCTCTTCGCTTTCCTTTCACTGATGGTAGAAACCCATTTTCCGTACTCTTTTTGTCCTCTTCCAGCCATATTTCAGCCATTTCCATTGCGTTTTTTGCGTTGACACCACAAGGATGATCCAGGCCGGTGATTTCGCGTTCGCCCAGAAAGACCACTTCACTGGCACCAGTGCGAAGCAAAGTCGCCCGGGTTATTTTTTCTTCGGAAAATGACTGCTGCCTACAGGCAGTGTAATGCTTGTCTGGCTTGTGAACTGATTGAGAATTGAAGGAAAGTTCATCGCTACGAACCGCTTGATTGTCGACCGATTCTTGATGCAGAACAGCCGTCAAGTACATTTCCCAGACGACGGAGCTTTTACCGGGCCTTTGCTTTTCATCCCTGTTTTCCCGAGATGAGTTGAAACATTTTCCTGCGTTCTTCGTTTTGCTACTCATCGCGATAAACCTGGCCTGGGATTGAAGAGTTCAAATGAGCCAAATCAGGACGCCGAAGCTACTTTATACCGATTATTATACATCTTATTGACAAGAGGCCGACCTTGCATGGAACGTGATCTGGCACGTGACGAGTCTTGCATCCATTTCTTTTATTTTTCAATTAGCCGTGAAGTGTGATTTCGTGGCAAGCAGACAAATTTTTAACCAATATTTTTGGGAAACGGTTCCTTACTTTTCAGTGAAAAGTGAACTGGACAAGACTATAGCAGTTTCGAGTTTTCCCAATTTTTTTTGTTTTTTTCTCAACTTTCTAGAAGCCGAGAATGAACATTTTTTTTTTTACCCACATTCTTCCGAATCCCTGATACCGAGCGAGTTCCACAACAGTCCTATTCAGTGGAGACCCACATGGGCGATTTAACTTATTGTTTTTATTGTTGTTGTTGTTGTTGTTGTTGTTGTTTTTCTTTGTTACAAATATAAAAGAACAGTACAAGTTAAAAGTTCGCTTACAAGTCAGTTCGCTCGTCCTTTGGATGACTTCAATGAAGAAAGCCAACACTTGACCTTTGCATCAATCCTGGGGGCCCAGTCAGCGTTGCCTCCACGCGTTGCCTTGCAAAATATCGTTGTGGGAAAGTTGAGTTAGTAAACATACTTCGTAGACTTTTTTTTGACGGAAAAAACCAACACGACGTGACTTCAATCATAGACGTAACTCAAGGACACGCTTGGCTATTTCGCAATATTGTATACTTAAAAAATTAAAAGACGTCACATTGACGCTTGATCACTGTTTCAGAGAAGTACGTACAGATCCGAGAGGAAGGAAATTTTCGATTATCAGCCCTCACAAAATAAATAATACCGCTTATAATATAGTTATAATATAATTTCATTCTTTTCATTATTTTATCAGGTCTCCCACATCCCAAAAACTTCTCAGCACACATGAAAAAAAGGTGATACAAATTTGCCTTTGATTTTTCAGTGCTCTCACGTTTACCCCGAATCGTAGCAAAACCTGCCCTGCGAGCAGTGATTTCTCCGCCGGAGGCTGCTACGCGTAGGTGACCCCGGCCCTGCTCACAGAAGCAAAATCCGCCGTCATTTTTGAAATAAACAAATCAAAATCTCCTGTCAGGTTTTCAATTCTTTTCACACGCATTCCAGCAATTTCGTTGTTACTCTGAAAATTAAGAAACAACTTCCAAGGCATAATGTCCTTCCATAAAATTGAGATGGATGACATCTCAAAAAACTTCACAATCCGTGATCCCGAATCACTCGGAGGTCGTGGATGTTTCCATTCTGACTAATCGCTGACTCGAGTTCCGCTTTAACGAGTTCTCATCATAACAAATTGACTACTTGTGCTTCCTTAAGCACGTAACTTGCTGAGCTCTAAAATGAACTAAAACTGAATGAAACTTCCGGGAATTCGTTAAGGCTCGGGTCGCCGGTGTGCGTGCTGAGAATCAGCGATCGGCGGAAATAGCACTGGCGAGTGTTTATCAGTGTTTGTTATGAAACTGTAGTACTTCTCGACTACCGCTTCATCAACCAGAGGAAACATTCCGCAATTACAAGTATACTGAAAGACCAGAAGACAAAAGCTTCCTTCCAGTAGTTCCGAAAAGATTGCGGATTAATGTTTTTATCAATAGAGACCTTTGCTTTTCTAGTACGAGTTCGACTATAAATACGAGATTTGACTCCAATTATTTTAGCAAAGTACTAAGAAGAGATATATTCCAAGAAGCTTTATTTCACTCAGTTTGTGAGCTACGAACTTGACGAGGTTTTTTTTAAATAGTGACAGCTAAGTCCTTTCGTGATTCCAAAGAGATGAGATCACTTACGAGGACTTCAGTGTTTTCACCACTACGTCGTTCTCACAAAAACGTAGTAAAATGATGACGGCCATCTCCTTTTCTCGCAAAAATGACACTGATTCGCGTGCACTCTTTGTCTATTGGAAAAACTCGTATTCGTATTAGAATCTAAGGTCTGTATTGAGTCATGGGCTGGGACACTGCCCACAGGTGATGCTGAGCGCATGCAATGGGAGTCTGTCAGAGGAAATAAAACGACAATATTATGACCTTTAAAGCTTCCACTTTTAAAACTCTTGCCGTCTGGGTAATGTTAGTTGGTTTACTAAAATAAACGCTGGACTGGTTTAAGGGCAGCGCAGAATCCTGTCCTACCCTCGGTTCTGCACCTTCGATGGGCAATCACCATTAAATATCATTTCGTTTGCCAACCCGGCGACCCAATTTTTTCAAAGCTTCTGATGCTATTGCCTGCTAACATTTCTCAGGTGTTTCCAACTTAAATATGCTTTGTATACTCAATATTTAAATTATCCCTTATAACGACGTCTTCGAACACATTTTAGAGTCAATAGTTGTTCTTTGCAAAATGGACTGCACGAGGAACTAAGTTCACTCGGCGGCTTTTTCATAACCGATCGATCCACTGTCACAAGAGAGAGGGCGATGAAAAATCAAATAGTTTATGGCGATGTCTGATCCAGAAAAGCTGGAGTGGAATGTCATGAGAATTTTGGTCTTCGACAGGTCCCGAGGAATTTTTTTTTTCTACAGTGCTCTCTTTTCAATGTTCCATCAAACTTATTCGTTTCACATATAGGAAAAAATTATCTTCGTCCTTTTCTCTATCATGTGTAAACCGAACAACCTATCGTCAATAATCCCTGACCGAAGACAAATCAATATCGTGAAGAAAATGCCAGTAAATAGGGTCTAAAGAGAGAGTTAAAGAACGAACGGACCACTTAATAAATGGATACAAGGTAACCGGCATTAGAACTGGCAATTAGTCAATAAGATCAGCTACAGGTCTCGCCGGATACATTCAATTCACACTGTTTTGCCTAATCAGTTCCAATATCGCGGATTTACCTCAAAAAGGTCTTTTACTAAAGCGTAAAAAGTTTCCGGTTTCTCAATCAGTCAGTTCTTAATTCTGGTGAAATTCGCCCAAAAAAATTGGGATAAAACCAATCAGAGTGTTCTAAGGGCTGTCCGTGGATTCTGATCAACTTAACTAAGCGCCACAACTTTACAAACTTTTCGGTGCGGTTTTGAAAGGTTAGGATAATAAAATGAGATATGTAACACGTAATAATTGTGATGTTCAAGAAAACGAGGATTATATTGAGTGTGTCGCTTCCTTGCTTTCTACATTTGCATATCACTTAATTTTCCGGTCCATAAAATATCCATAATTTTTATTTAATAGTAAATACTTGAACCAACCGTCCTTCTCGCCCTAAAAGTAAACTTTATCGCTCGCCATTTACCCATAGATAGTCCATAGCCACATTCGTCACGTTTTATATATCTCTATATTTACCATTTACAGCGCCTTGTATTATATGCGCCGCCCGATACAGACTATAAACACAGAATCCTCGAAGCCAATATCAGTAAACGGATCAGATACCACTACAACAATTGGCGTCATCATTTTTCGCCGGATTTCTTTTCTTTATCGCGACTCTATCTATCGCTTGTTGCAACAGTGAAACCAGAAAATTTTCGTCAAAGCTGTACAGATTCTTGGTATATTTGGCCGCTGTGTAAGCCTGTTGGACCAAAATTAAGCACAAGTAACTACATGATGCCGGCGACTTCATGCAGCGACGTGACTTACGGCTTTGTGATTTCGCAATGTTGGAAGGTGTGACTCCCTTCAGGCAGCGACGTGACTTACCCTTTGTGATTTCGCAATGTTGGAAGGTGTGACATTCACGTCATTACAATCACGGTATTAGCATTGTTAAGATTTTTGTCGCGCCGAACGGTTTCTTTTTTTTTACTTTCTCCTAAATACACCATAGCGAAAAAATTTGACATAACTTAATTGAAACGCAATAATTTAATATTAAGGTGTTCATTTCACAACCTTTCTTTGCTTTCTTTGTTTTATTACAATATTAAGAACACCTGTTAAAACCATGCGCTTCAACAGAAGCAGCGAAAATGACAATACAAACACCGTCATGTTTGTCTTTACTTTTTGTCTCTTTGACAATGTTGCCAACGCACGAATTTCCCTCTGACGATCGTTCATCTTGGCGCGGTATGAGAAAACCCTTGACCTGTTTGACCGCAAATGGTTGGCTTTTATTTGGTTCAAATGCAAAAGGAATTTCCTAAGGAACAATATTTAAGTAATTTCTTCTGTCGCAATAAAATTATACCTTGAAAAGACAACCGTATGTTACAGATTACAGTTATCCCAATATTAAAACTAACTTGAGTTTCCGATTTGTAATTTTCATGCAGTCTCCCTTGATGGACCTTAACTAACCTCGTAATCTAAGTGTTGTTAATAAACCTTGCAGTCGTACCTGGAAATATCCATTATTACTTAAACTTGGATCGCTGTGTCTATGGTGGATCACTCAAGTTGTCTGCTCCAGTCAAAGGCATAGACAACCAGAAACAAGTATATATGTGGTCCGATTATATTTGCTGTCAACCAAAACTGCACAGCTGTATACTACCAACAAGACGCGCCAAATGAGGGATGGATTCGGTACAAGTCGGTCAACCGCTATTCTGATTTATTCAAACGTCTCAAGTGCGAACCTAAAGGAGACTTTTACTGATACGATACAATTTCCATGAAAAGTTTTATTTTTTCGTAATCTAAAGAAACGTGTACATATTCGAATTGTTAGAAAAAAGCGGTGTGGTGGCTTGATTGACTAGATGGAAAGAATGTTTTATGTACAGCTTGTGATCACAATTCAGGAAACAAGGCACATATTAGGTAGAAATCCTGCTAGTAACGGTTAGTGACCAAACTGCACGCTTAATATATTTCTGAGTTTATGTATCATTCCATGTAAGTAAAATTTATTTAGAGAGTTTTTGCAAAGCAGATCAAAACGGGATGGGCCTAACCTGCATCGCAGGCGTAGCTGAAGGGGGAGAGGTGAAAAACAGAAAGACAAAAAGTCCTCTCCCTCTCCCTCTCTCGTTCTCCCAACTACTCCACCAATAGAAGAATCGTACGGGTTTGCTTTAGTGTACATACAACAGTTTCTGTCGGTCGTTTCTCTAGAATTCGATAGTCCTGTAGACTGGTATCTTGTCTCCTTACATTTTTTTTCCAAAATATTCTTAAAATTTTGCAGTAGACTGAGTAAATAAACTTTGGTAAGAAAAAACCGCCTTGTAAAATTTTTTTAGAGTTGAAACGACAACGCAAATACAAATAGTTCCTTGATCCTTTTTGTTTGTTTGTTTGTTTGTTTGTTTGTTTGTTTTTGTTACCTCAATAATCCGGCATTCTTTGGAAAACGTTTCTAGTTTCTGCTTGAACAACACGGAAAGTAAACCAATATTTTAGTTATTGCACTATTCTACAACTATTACGCGTTTTGTCTTCAGAAACACTTTATAAGGGCGCTGTCAGGAAGTTGTGTTTTTGCTGTATGCTGCTCGAATACTGGACAAAGAACCTTTTCTCAAACATAAAATTGGGACGAAAGTATTATATATTCCTCCGTGGAAGAACAAGCCAGTTTTTAGTAATTCTCCAAATATCCAGTGAGAATTTGAAAAAATTGACCAATTTTGGCCAAGTTGCAATGTATTCTCATCCCAGCTTCGCACTAGAAGGGTTATTGTTAACAAAACTGGAGCATTATTTTATTGCTTCCATCGATACAAGTACATTTGTTGGCTAAACAAAATAACATGACACATAGGTGACATTGCACCTTTAACCTTCGACAATTTTACAAGCTTAGCAAAACAAAACAAAAATACAGTTTCGTTGACAAGTAGGTGTTACTTGCTCCCTAGGGCGAGGTAATAATGTTAGGCTGTTCTTTTTACGGAAGAAATTATAGATGCAGAATAGAACTGATTGAAAATATTGCTCGTTAAGAAGCTTCATGAGGGTCGTGGATTGGCTCTCTTAATGGGTGGTTTGCAACCAATCCCTAGAGATCCAGAAGACAATGATGTGGCAGCCATGTTGGATGACAGAACCATTTCTTCTGTCATCCAACAGGTGCAAACCACCTATACCAGTCACAGCTAGACACAGTAACCAGTGCTTACTAAACAACGGTTGTCGGCGTACTTTAGTCGTGTTCTATTTCCCAAGTATTCCTCAATACTGGTCTTCTTGGTTTGTTGTTGTTGTTGTTGTTGTTGTTGTTGTTTTGTTTTGTTCTGCGGGGAGGGGTTATTATTTAAATCTCCAACAACATTGCCTTGCCGGCGGGAGATGGAAGAAGACATTATTTTGCTAACAGTCAATTTTCAATAATTGTAGCCAGACCCTAGGGACTGGTCAAAACGTATAAGGTGGGGTGGGCCGGAGCATTTGGAAATGTGGTAGTTAAAAAACAAATGTCCCACCCCCTCCTTTTGGCACAAAGCTGACTGACCCACTCTTGAATGAAGGTTGAAAATTACGTGACCCACCCCCTATTAAACATGGAGTATTTTTTGGCAATATAAACTCAAGGAAACCACATCTTTTGTATGACAAAATCATTAATAATGCCAACAAGATTGTATTAGAAAACTGAAAATGGTTTCCTGAACAGAATATTTCTGTTTTACTCGCCTCATCAAAAAATTGTCTTCGGTGCATTTGTTCCGTTCAGATTTTTACGATAATGTTACACCAGCATGCCTGCCTATGTGTAGCAATATTCAATCTTTGATTTAGTGAATTTTATTTGATTTACATCAAAATTCCTTGGACGTTATTTGTTTACGGACTTAAAGGGGTAAACTGATAAGGTTCCCTTTTGTGTGTTTGTTGTTGTTGTTGTTGTTTTTTGTTGTTGTTGTTGTTGTTTTTTTCCTGCTTCCGGTTTTCTATTTGTCAAAAACGTGCTAAATTCATATAAAATTATCACCCACAAATGAGAATTGTTTCTACTGCACAAAGGGGTCGATATGAAGTGAATTTGCAAATGAAGAACGAGCCCGAAGTCGACCTGACTTGTTCAAGCCGGCACTTATTGCTGTCACGCATGGCCAGCCAGACCCAAACATCAGATTCTTATTAACCAAAAATTTTTGTAATAGTTTCTCTGCACTATGGTAGCCGTTTTCAGCAAAACTCTTGCGGTATGTTTAGACTACAACCTTGATTTTCGACTAAAATACATACAGGCCTTAAAACTGTTTCATTTGTGGATCACAAAATTTTTAATAGTTGTGCCGGTTGCGTTTCAAAGACAAACACTCAGATTTAAAGTTAGTTTCTATTGTATTGGTAAGCAAATTAAAGTAATTTACACACTGTGTTTACTTAAACCAGTAATGCTGAAAAAGTTAACTCCTTTAAAGAACTGTAAGTAAAGTAAAGTAAAAACTTTATTTACCCTGCGAAAATGAATCAGCTATACAGTAGGTGTCACTGGTATAAATTCACGTGCAGCCAATTATTATTACATATATGTTCTGCATAAGGAATATTATATACACATCAAAAACGTAAGATTAGTAAAAATTACATAATGATAATGAAATAATGAAAACTATAAGTCACCTATATATCGCTCTGCATTTGAAAGGTTTTTACATTTCAACTATTAACGCAACTAAGATAATCAAGGGCGGACAAATCTTATTTTTCAAATGCATAAACTCAATAACAAGCACCAACAAATACAACAACAACAACTTTATTTGATATACTTAAATCTTTTACAGGAATACACAGCCCGCATAAAGCAGAGTCTATTGAGGCAGGCTGTATAACTTAATAATTATTACAAATATGAATAAAATTAGACTAAATCAGTAAGAGTAGATAAGTACACGCATTTCGTTCTTTTAAGCAACTAAATAAGGGGAAATTTAAATGCGACCTCTAAATGCTGACATTCATTCAACTTATGATACATAGAGTTTTATAGAAGATGTGATCTATAGTTATTTTGTAAATGTATTTTGATACTCCACAAAGAAAAAAATATATAAGGTTAATAAAAGTGATATTACACAACATACCGCTTATTATACAAGATAACATAATCCTTATTACACAACAAACCTCGTAACAAGACACTTGATTTTCAATTTTCAAAATAATTACCTGTCTTCCAATACCATTACATAACTTCCAGTCGATTTTTTACTACAGAAATAAATAATAACTATGCTAGTTTGGATATTTGTGCTCATTTTCATGCTCGTATCATTGATACAACAACAACCGTTATTCGCTAGAACTATTTTTTTTTTAATCGCAGATTATATCTATATCATATCAACGAATAGTAATAGTTACTGTAGCAATACACCAACCTATTATGTAATTCCCTCAAACTTTTCCCGTCAATCTTCAGTTCCTTTTCAATTTGCTTACAAACTGCCCCTCTGCGCTTTCCTTTCACTGATGGTAGAAACCCATTTTCCGTACTCTTTTTGTCCCCTTCCAGCCATGTTTCAGCCATTTCCATTGCGTTTTTTGCGTTGACACCACAAGGATGATCCAGGCCGGTGATTTCGCGTTCGCCCAGAAAGACCACTTCACTGGCACCAGTGCGAAGCAAAGTCGCCCGGGGTATTTTTTCTTCGGAAAATGACTCCTGCCTGCAGGCAGTGTAATGCTTGTCTGGCTTGTGAACTGATTGGCAATCGAACGAAAGTTCATTGCAACGAACCTCTTGATTGTCGACCGATTCTTGATGCAGAACAGCCATCAAGTACATTTCCCAGACGACGGAGCTTCTACCGGGCCTTCGCTTTTCATCCCTGTTTTCCCGAGATGAGTTGAAACATTTTCCTGCGTTCTTCGTTCTGCTACTCATCGCGATAAACCTGACGTGGGATTGAAGAGTTCAAATGAGCCAAAACAGGACACCGAAGCTACTTTATACCGATTATTATATATCTTATTGACCAGAGGCACCTTGCATGGAACGTGATCTGGCACGTGACGAGTCTTACATCCATTTCTTTTATTTTTCAATTAGCCGTGAAGTGTGATTTCTTGGCAAGCAGACAAATTTTTAACCAATTTTTTTGGGAAACAGTTCCTTGCTTTTCAGTGAAAAGTGAACTGGACAAGACTATAGAAGTTTCGAGTTTTCCCAAGTTTTTTTTTTTTTTTCTCAACTTTCTAGAAGCCGAGAATGAACATTTTTTTTTACCCACATTCTTCCGAATCCCCGATACCGAGCGAATTCGACACCAGTCCTATTCAGACACATGGGCGATTTAACTTATTGCTTTTATTGTTGTTGTTGTTGTTGTTGTTGTTGTTGTTTTTTTTTTTCTTTGTTACAAATATAAAAGAACAGCACAAGTTAAAAGTTCGCTTGCAAGTCACTTCGCCCGTCCTTTAGATGACTTCAATGAAGAAAGGCACCACTTGACCTTTTCATCAATCCTGGGGGCCCAGTCAGCGTTGCCTCCACGCGTTGCCTTGCAAAATATCGTTGTGGAAAAGTTGAGTTAGTAAACATATTTCGTAGACTTTGTTTTCACGAAAAAAACCAACACGACCTGACTTCAACCACAGACGTAACCCAAGGACACGCTTGGCTATTTCGCAATATTGTATACTTAAAAAATTAAAAGACGTCACATTGACGCTTGATCACTGTTTCAGAGAAGTATGTACAGATCCGAGAGGAAGGAAATTCTCGATTATCAGTCCTCACAAAATAAATAATACGGCTTATAATATAGCTATAATATAATTTTATCCTTTTCATTATTTTGCCAGACCTAGGTCTCCCTCATCCCAAAAACTTCTCAGCACAGATAGAAAAAAGGTAATACAAATTTGCCTTTGATTTTTCAGTGCTCTCACGTCGCCGACCCCGAATCGGTAGCAAAAACTACCCTGCGAGCAGTGATTTCTCCGCCGGAGGCTGCTACGTGTAGGTGACCCCTGCTCGCAGAAGAAAAATCCGCCGTCATTTTTGAAATAAACAAATAAAAATTTCCTGTCAGGTTTTCAATTCTTTTCGCACCCATTCCAGTAATTTCGTTGTTACTCTGAAAATTAAGAAACAGTTTCCAAGGCATAATGTCCTTCCATGAAACTGAGATGGAAGAGATCTCAAAAAACTTCACAATCTGCAGTGATCCCGAATCACTCGGAGGCCGTGGATGTTTCCATTCCGACTAATCGCAGACTCGAGTTCCGCTTTAACGAGTTCTCATCATAACAAATTGACTACTTGTGCTTCCTTAATTAAGCACGTAACTGAGCTCTAAAATGAACTAAAACTGAATGAAACTTCCGGGAATTCGTTAAGGCTCGGGTCGCCGGTGTGCGTGCTGAGAATCAGAGATCGGCGGAAATAGCACTGGCGAGTGTTTATCAGTGTTTGTTATGAAACTGTAGTACATCTCGACTACCGCTTCATCAACCAGAGGAAACATTCCGAAATTATAAAGACCAGAAGGCGAAAGTTGTTTACAGTGGTTCTGAAAAGATTGCGGAATTTTTTTTTTTTTTTTTTTTTTATCAATTTTTTTTTATCAATAGAGACCTTTATTGTTCCAGGACGAATACAAGGGATTTGACTTCAATTATTTTAGCGAAGTACTAAGAAGAGATATATCTCAAGAAGCTTCGTTTCACTCACTTTGTGAGCTACGAACTTGACGAAGTTGTTTTGAATATATAACAGCTAAGTCCTTTCGTGTTTCCAAAGAGATGAGATCACCTACGAAGACTTCGGTGTTTTCACCACTACGTCGTTCTCACAAAAACGTAGTAAAATGACGACGGTCATCTCCTTTACTCGCAAAAATGACACTGATTTGCGCGCACTCTTCAGCTCTATTGGAAAAACTCGGATTCGTATCAGAATCTAAGGTCTCTATTAAGTCATAGGCCGGGACACTGCCCACAGGTGATGCTAAACGCATCAGAAGAAAAGAAGGAAAATGTTATGACCTCTAAAGCTTCCAGTTTTAAAACTCTTGCCGTCTGTGTAATGTTAGTTGGTTTACTAAAATAAAGCTGGATTGGTTTAAGGGGAGAGCAGAATCCTGTCCTACCCTCGGTTCTGCACCTTCGATGGGCAATCACCATTAAATATCATTTCGTTTGCCAACCCGGCGACCCAATTTTTTCAAAGCTCCTGATGCTATTGCCTGCTAACATTTCTCAGGTGTTTCCAACTTAAATATGCGTTGTATACTCAATATTTAAATTATCCCTTATAACGACGTCTTCGAACACATTTTAGAGTCAATAGTTGTTCTTTGCAAAATGGACTGCACGAGGAACTAAGTTTACTCGGCGGCTTTTTCATAACCGATCGATCCACTGTCACAAGAGAGAGGGCGATGAAAAATCAAACAGTTTATGGCGATGTCTGATTCAGAAACGCTTGAGTGGAATGTCATGAGAATTTTGGTCTTCGACAGGTCCCGACGAATTTTTTTTTTCTACAGTGCTCTCTTTTAAATGTTCCATCACACTTATTCGTTTCACATATAGGAAAAAATTATCTTCGTCCTTTTCTCTATCACGTGTAAACCGAACAACCTATCGTCAATAATCCCTGACCGAAGACAAATCAATATCGTGAAGAAAATGCCAGTAAATAGGGTCTAAAGAGAGAGTTAAAGAAGGAAAGACCACTAAATAAATGGATACAAGGTAACCGGCATTAGAACTGGCAATTAGTCAGTAAGATCAGCTAGGTCTCACCGGATATTTTCAATTCACACTGTTTTGCCTAATCAGTTCCAATATCGCGGGTTTACCTCAAAAAGGTCTTTAACTAAAGCGTAACAAGTTTCCGGTTTCTCAGTCAGTTTCTTAATTCTGGTGAAATTCGCCCAAAAAAATGGGATAAAACCAATCAGAGTGTTCTAAGGGCTGTCCGTGTGGATACTGATCAACTTACTAAGCGCCACAACTTTACAAACTTTTCGGTGCGGTTTTGAAAGTTTAGGATAATAAAATGAGATATGTAACACGTAATAATTGTGATGTTCAAGAAAGCGAGGATAATATCCTACAATGTTTGAGTGTGTCGCTTCCTTGCTTCTTACATTTGCATATCACTCAATTTTCCGGTCCATAAAATACCCATAATTTTAATTTAAAAGTAAATACTTGAACCAACCATCCTTCTCGCCTTAAAAGTAAACTTTATCGCTCGCCATTGACCCATAGATCGTCCATAGCCACATTCGTCACGTTTTATATATCTATATTTACCATTTACAGCGCCTTGTATTATACGCGCCGCCCGATACAGACTATAAACACAGAATCGTCGAAGCCAATATCAGTGAACGGATCAGATACCACTACAACAATTGGCGTCATCATTTTTCGCCGGATTTCTTTTCTTTATCGCGACTCTATCTATCGCTTGTTGCAACAGTGAAACCAGAAAATTTTCGTCAAAGCTGTACAGATTCTTGGTATATTTGGCCGCTGTGTAAGCCTGTTGGACCAAAATTAAGCACAAGTAACTGCATGATGCCGGCGACTTCATGCAGCGACGTGACTTACGGCTTTGTGATTTCGCAATGTTGGAAGGTGTGACTCCCTTCAGGCAGCGACTTGACTTACCATTTGTGATTTCGCAATGTTGGAAGGTGTGACATTCACGTCATTACAATCACGGTATTAGAATTGTTAAGATTTTTGTCGCGCCGAACGGTTTTTTTTTTTTTTACTTTCTCCTAAATACACCATAGCGAAAAAATTTGACATAACTTTATTGAAACGCAATAAATTAATATTAAGGTGTTCATTTCACAACCTTTCTTTGCTTTCTTTGTTTTATTAGAAAATTGAGAACACCTGTTAAAACCATGCGCTTCAACAGAAGCAGCGAAAATGACAATACAAACACCGTCATATTAGTCTTTACTTTTTGTCTCTTTGACAATGTTGCCAACGCACGAATTTCCCTCTGACGATCGTTCCTCTTGGAACGGCATGAGAAAACCCTTGACCTGTTTGACTGCAAATGGTTGGCTTTTGTTTGGTTCAAATGCAAAAGGAATTTCCTAAGGAACAATATTTAAGTAATTTCTTCTGTCGAAATAAAATTATACCTTGAAAAGACAACCGTATGTTACAGATTACAGTTATCCCAAAAATTAAAACTAACTTGAGTTTCCATTTGTAATTTCCATGCAGACTCCCTCGATGGAGCAGTAAGACAGGCAGGAATGGTCGACGATTGTGGCGGCCCAATATGGTTTATCCACAACTATTTTTTACGTTGGGACGTACACATGATTTTGTCTTGCCTCAGGAGTGAGTGAGTTTGAGTGAGTGAATTTGTGCTAACTGTAAATTTTTTTATTTAAACTATCCGCTCCTGTGGCTGTTCTAAGTGATGTATGCCATTCACTGCAATGGGAACTAAAGTTTTCTTAACAAAAAAAATCCAAGCGTGTTTTCTCTTCACGTTGTTTAGTTGATAAATGGCATGACAAAAGAACAAAGAAACCGGAATTGTCTGAAGAGTGTTTACCAGTCCTTGACGTGATTCCATGACGTAATCTCTTGTAAGTTGCGTGACCTTGTTCAATTAATTTCAATAGATTACCTGCGAGTTTTGCTTGTTATTTTTTGGAAAACTTATTTCGTCGGCCGGCAAGAAACGAAAAGCGAAATATACCTTTTCTCCCGTTTAGTCATACAATACACATACACCCTTTAACCTTCCCCCACCCTATCGTAACAAGATCAATTTATTTTTAGGTAGTAAGCACACCCCAGATCAGGATGAAAGGTGGGGTACAAGTTATATAAGCTTAACTTATCATCACTCGTAAGATACGATCAAGCTTATATCTTCCTTTTTTTCCTCCGAAAATGTTTTTGACGGTAACGATAAAATGGAAACAAAAAAATGCATCGTGACGGGAAAGACATTGTTTATCGCAGTTACTGCTTGTACACTAGACTCAAATATATTTAGTATTAAACTCTGATTAGCCAGGGCTGGGAAGAAGCTACGTAGTAATGGAAGCTGAGCGTTCTATATTGAAGAAAAGTGCACGAAAAATGCAATAAAAAAAAACACTTATCGACGTAATAGTGTAGTCGATGAAGTCCTTCTTAGCCTATTTGGCCATCATGTGACGGGACGGACATGTTTGAAAGAGCTCCTAGAATGTAGCCGGGTTTTTGGCTCTCAGACGAAGACGTATATAACAACAAACTAGACTTTTAAAGAATACGCCTATTTGGTCGACAAAGCATACCAAAGCGGGGACCAAAGCCTTTCTCCCGTTTCAGTCTCTGAAGAAGATCTGTTTAAACTAGATACCAGCGTCTGTTTTCTAAAGTCTGACAGATTGAAATTTGTGTTACGTGTTCATTTTCATTATTTCAGCTTGGGTGTTCTCCTTACTCATGGCTTGGAGCGGCCTCAGTGACTCCAACGATTAAAACGTGATATTATGAGGATCATAGTTAAGTTAGACTTTTCATTTTGTTTAAATAAACGAAGCAAAAATATGCGAAAATGGTGCAGTTTTCGAGGGTTCTGAATTGCCGCCGTGATTCGTAACCTAACGTGACCTCATGGCTTGTAGCTTGAACAGAAATAATCCATAGATTCAGCCTTAATTCTTGAAACCGAAAGCTTCAGCAGTACTAGGGTATTTGGTCAATTGACAGATGTAACTTCTTCTCTTTTTCTTTTTTCATTACAACATTGTCATCGGTATGGAGCAACTTGACCAAATGTCTGTCATATTCGAAATTCATATGTTTTAACAGAAACGTAAGAATGATAATGAGATGTTGATTGGATGCACCACAGCGGGCATGGACGGTATGCTTAGCCTTGTCACCTTGCTACAATAGCTGGTAATGACAGAATCTCTCAGTGGATGACTAGCATTTGTCACAGCTCACTATCAAATGTGACAAATAGATTGAACGGTGAGAGATGTGATGACACAGAAGTCACCTGAAAAGGTCATCAAAGCACGGATCTACCAGTTTTGCTTACAAGTATAAATGCTATGTGTTTACACTTGAGCGTTTTACTGCAGTAACAAAGTTTACTTATCTAGGAAAAATTTTCTCGAGTGCAAACACCGCTGATACTCCGGTTAACGGCGCCGAAAACAATAAAAAATTTACTGTGGTGAAGCTTTTAACTACCCTACTCAAAGGCATGGTTGTCCCGGTACCCGAAATCAAGATGGCAGACATTTCCGCTTATGGTGACATGTTTCATAACACAACTGGTGTTCAAATCTCTTTGGCTTCTGATGTAGCGAAACATTCCATATCAACAGCGTGTGCGAAACGATGGATATATTATATTTACATTACAGAAGGAGAGAAGTCATGTATATCGATTCTTTTTAATTTTCTGTCCCCGCAAATTCTGTATTGCCCAGTGTTCCCAGTGCGTTTCGTTCTGCCGTAAGGGAAAGTACACATCATACATATGGAATCAGTTGCAATTTCAAGGCCTGACTTTGCCAAATGCTGCGTGAAAATATTTTAACAGCGACATGAATAATAGCTCCGGGGTTGTTTCTTTTTTACGGCCGTTCTTGACATTATTTGAATTTGTATAAACAACTTGACAATTTACCAATGTTGAGTCAGTAAACGCAAACCTCGGTTACCCTACAAGCAGTAGTTTCTTTACTGGAGGCTACGTAGAAACCCACTGCTCGCAGGGTAAACCTCGGTAAACGTTTAAGTGTAAACAGGGCAAAAGTGAGATTCAAGATGATGAGGGATATTGGCACAGTAGGTAATCTTGAACACCGGCTATTTCCAGATGAATCCGTTTCCCTTGGATACTTTGTGTTCGTTTACCATCGGCTGTCTCCTGTTTGCCATAGGCTCTCTGGAATGCGGTTGCCTCCTCGGTTCGAGCTGTAGCAAACAAGTCCTGATTTTAAAATGTTGAATGCGCAACGGAAACGACTTTGCTTAATTAATTACAATGATGTTTGTCTTTCCAAAAACTTGAATACCCTGAGGTGGTTATGTAGAATACCTCATTGTGGCCGATATGTTACAAGAAGGCCAAAATTTCGTATAGGAAACTGCAGAGCAAACGTTGCAACTCTAGATCAGTTACCCAAGTGATGAAAAATATGAAATAGTGTGAATATCAATCTTATTATTATAATTTCCCTTGCTGGGCGACAGGCAGGGTTCACAACTGTTGAACTGTGTTTCATCTGAAGTCTCTATATATCAATCACAAACTTCCACGAAAGTGGAATTACTTATACTATTGCGTAGACATGCAATTGTGCTCGCTTGATCTTACACTCTAGCGAGCAAGCAAGCAAACGGTTCCAGCTTTATTTTACAACAAATCAGCTTTTAGTTTAAAATACGAAAATTAACACCACTTTCGATATCTCAAACAATTTTTTTCCGTTTCCCTTGAAAGTTCGAGATGCAGGAATCTGATGTAAACGTTAGCACGAGCGCTGAAAATGTTAATTAATTTTAAAAACACATGTTACTCTAAACCCGGGTCTAAAGTACACTGATTTCAGGGAGTGCCAGTGCAGTCATTAATGTTCCGCAAGAACGGACAGGCAACACACCGTGTCCGACTCTGGGTCTCGAGTCGACCATTCAAATTAAAAATGCACCAAATTCAACAATTACAGCAATGGACAACACCAAACTCATGTATGTTCAGTTGGACGAAAAGATTCGCGCCCGGTCGTAATTAAAAACGCTTTAAGACAAGCCTGGCACCACATTCTCTGAGTTTGGCCTGCCACGAATTAAAATTGGCAAAATGTTCTACACTGAATGGACATCACACCGTGTCCAACGCTGATTGTCCAAGTATCAGCTTTGCACGGAAATATTAAACATCCAATCAGTACAAGCGGAAAAAATAAGTGAAGATAGCAAACCGGAAACGAACTCTGCCTCCGAGTGGTCTCGTTAAGCATGTTAATATGCACCGAAAGAGGAATTGAATAACTTAAGTGGTCTCAGCTCAGAAGGACATAGAGTACTTAGGTTCGGTTAGCTCAAACTGGGCTGTGAGGCTTCCAGCCCAGGCTCAGTTTTGCACCTTGCTGAAAGTGTCTTCATGTAATTGCAAACTCTTTTCTTATATTATCTGTTACAGTGAGGAAGCCGGGCTGGAATTCACCGTGTAATCGGGCCCTTAGTCTTGATGGGCTCTTGATAGTTGATAGCCAGTTAACTTTAACGAGCCTGTTATACCGGAACGACACACCAGGTGTAAAATGCAAAGTGGATGTCATGTCAAAAATCCTTTATCAGAGAATATATTTACCTGTCAATATGATTTCAATGACCTTTAATTAAAAACTCTATGGTATCTAACCACCAGTGCTAATTTAGTCAGTCATCAACTGAAACTGGATATGCATGAAAAACCATGTTGTCTAAAGCTACAGCTGGAAACAGTTTGAAGACAATTTGCTATTGGGTAAAAGTACTGTGATACTATACTAGACTGGGTTGTTTGCTCAGTATAGTTATCCTCTTTAATTTTTCTTTTTTCTCTTGTTTGAATTCGGGCGCAGCCACGCGTAATTCTAATCTCTGTCTAAACTAAGAATGTATGTTATTTGGCCGGTAGGAAGGTACCGACTGCGAACCAGTTATTTGTGTTATATGAGACGTGGTCTTTCTGTCATTCCTCTCTCTCTTTCTCTCTCTCTTCCTCTCTACCTTTCCACATTTTGTGTCCGTTTTACCCTTCGAAAGCGGGGTTACTGTGCATTGATCAAGCTGGGGAGGCTCTACCCAAAATGGCGTACAGTTATCATCCTCGTGTGTAAATCAGTTGAACCTCCATGGAGCACTCAGGCCCCTCCAGGTATTCATTGGTCAGTACAGAAATGACAGCTGTTACCTTCAGCTTCGTGTCTGAGCCCACACACTCACCCGGCCGTCAAAATAATCGTGTACATAATAATGTTCTTTTAGTGCCATTAATTCCCTTCATAACATTTGTCACTCCAACACGTTTTCCAACAGTGCCGAGAAGTATTCCCCAACACCGCAATGCACTTTTATGTTAAGTTAATAAAGTCTATTGGACAAACAGTAAGCAAAACATTTTCCTGCACGAGTTGTTTTGACTGCGAAACAAACCTGACTTGACACCATGCAGAGACGTGATATGAAAACACGCAGAGATTTCGCAATGCAAAGTTGCATAATTATTGGAATGCGTGACATTGACGTCATTGCGGTTTTTGAAGAGGTTTGGGAACTCATGTTATCGAACGTCAACGGTATGTAGTAACGCGAGCTGGTTGTATGTAGATCGCAAGATTTAGGAGTGGTAGAGCAGTGGCTGTAAGGATTACCAAACGAAGTAACTCGTTTAGTGACGTTTATGAAAGGAAGGGAAACACCCATCCACCGAGCATAAAATAATTGGGGAAAAATTCGCTTGATTTTATAACATAATATGTGTCCGAATTGGTGCAATATCATTAATATACACGTTAGCGAACTTTAACCCATATTAACAGTAAGTGTGTATAACCTCTTATTTTTCATAAACAAAATCGATCCATGCCTAAAGTTGCATTAAAAGAGAATAATTCAAGAGATTTAAGCTGGTTGGTAGGCGAGATTTCCCGCCAATTTTGTCGAAACGTATTCCGGAAGGTGACATTTTGAATGTTCATTAATAAGCGAGATCGTGGAATAAATTAAAACATTTTCTTATTAGCAAGCCTCGTTATATTTTTTCCCCAGAAAGTTGGTACGTGATATTTACCAATGTGCAGATGGTTATGTATTGCAATGTGTAGATAACATGAACTTCGCAAGTGGCTGTGTGGTTTTATTTATCGTCATCACTTAAAGGTCAACTTTTAGTCGTGCACATGACAAACATATACAAACAAAAGTTTACCCTAAATGTGTTACATCTGATTTTAAAGATATAATAACTGTAAAGAAGAATGTTATTATTTTGTTTTGATATTGAATTTTTCTCGTACCTAGGAAGGGCAAGATTTTTTGAAAACAGGCTCAGTGATTAAATCGTACTGATAAACTTGTACGATCGACATGTGAAAGTTATGTGCAAAAATGTTTATAAAAGCACAATGACAAAGAACACACATGTTCTAAGATGTAATCAAGATAGGTGAGGGCTGAATTAAACGCCGATGAAGTTGTTTAGAAATATATACGCAATAGTTTCAGATGTAAAATATTTTTTTAACTAGGCTTCGTAATAGCACATCTGTGAACAAAACAATGAATTATAAACTGTATGTCAAAAATTTATTGTCAAAATACTTTAGTCACTGGGGCACTGAGTACAAGAAAGAAAAATAATCACCCGGAAACCACGCGAGGGAAGGAAACAAAGGCCAAATACGTCACCTTTATTCCCGTTTGTCAGACACATCAACCGGAAACGCCTCCCACTCACTGTCAAACTCAAGCGACTCAGTTGCAAAACAAATTTAAGGAACGACTTCCTTCAGACTCAGTGCAGAGCTTGCATCTTCCTCTCAAAGGACTGGCTTTTACGAAAATGAGTTTTTTCGCCTTCGATCCCGAGCTAGAGCAAAAGTTAAATGACATAGATGAGTTTATTAAGTCGCAATGTGGAGAGGAGTTAACGGCTGGGTTTGACCAAAGCGAGTGGCTTTTACCTTCACAAGCCGGGGAAGCCCCAACACAGCTCAGCTACTGGAACGTAAAAGGTAGTTGTCAGAATTTTGTTCATATAAGGCACTTACGGAGAAAGGATGTGATTTTGGCACGGAAAGGAAGGGTGTAGCGGCGTAACCAAGTTACGTGGCAAACAGCTATCAAAAAAGCTGGGAGTTACAATAATGTTAGTCTACCTCTTAACCTCTTTGGTTAGGTTTCGCTTCTAGATTGGAAAATATGAAGATTTTTTGACCTCAAGATAATTAATTGAACTTGAAAATTTCAGCTAATCCGGACTTTGGGTGGACAAATTCAACAAGAATTACAAATGATTCTCACCACATTACGGCTGACTGACGTTAAGAAAATTTAAACCGCCAAACTCACATAACCTGACCCAAGTTTCAGTGCTACCAAATCGTAAAACTACAGGTTTGAAGTGCTTCACCTGTTATTACTTGTGTTTGAACGATCTTTTATAACAAAACAGGTAGGTGTAGGCGATTTTCAAGCAATGTTTGGTAATTAGATGTGGCGTCCCTCCCGCGAGACAAGCGACCGTTTAGTAATGGTTGCCTTGCCTTGGAACAGTTCATCGCACCCTCTTGTGCACGTGCTTTCTAGATCCGGCTTGGTTCTCTGTTATTTTTTCCTCTTTGTAAGCAAACCCAGACAATTGGTTGACAATAAATGTACTTTCCGCGTGTACTATGCAATGATAAGAGCCTTTTATGAGCTCTCATGGGTCAAGCAGCTGAGACATGGATGGAGCGTTGGCGGTGGCGTGTACTCGTGTGAATATTGGAATCACAGTAATATCTTTAAATGGAAGCATTTACTTTTTGATCAGGTAACAAGCTTTGTAAAGGGTTTTTAAGTGTCAAAAGAAGAAACAGTTTCATTTCAGTGAGTAATCAGTAATTGAAAGATCCTGTTTCCTTCCCGTTCATGACATGTCTAAACGGAAAACAAACTGGTTCTCGTATTATAAGACGTGCGAGCAAGCTTACAAGTTAGCTCATGCACCAAACACCAATATAAATAACAACAGTATTG
Source organism: Pavona decussata (assembly GCF_977016875.1). Taxonomy (NCBI): domain Eukaryota; kingdom Metazoa; phylum Cnidaria; class Anthozoa; order Scleractinia; family Agariciidae; genus Pavona; species Pavona decussata. Next base: position 2,573,427 of record NW_028145620.1, read on the forward strand.
TACGTCTGCCGTTAACATTACTTCACCGTTTTTATTGGATTTTAACCTTGGCTCCACCAAGAAAAACCAATCAAGGGCATGGCCGCTGATGCAATTAACACGTAATACAACTGCACATACAGTTAACGTAAGGTTAGTTTCATGGTAATTCCTAAAAAAATATGAGAGAAGAACGATAGAAAGTAAACCATAATTACGATATCGAAGTTATAACTTTTGTTCCATGCAGTTTTATTTCATACTGATCACGAATGAAGAGAAGATTCTAAGGTTTGTGAAACGTTCTAAACGCTCCGACATATCAGTTTACCAAGGAAAACGTAAAACCTATGGTACCAAACAATAATCAAAGCTCCTTTTTATTTGTAGTGGTCCAACTTTCTGAAAATACAAAATGAAAATGTAGTGCATGTTTCCATACGAGTAGTCTTAAACATCTATAGAATTGATAAATAATTAAGATGACTTCAAATTTTTCTGCCCTCCTTGAAAACAACATGGGACGAATTTGACAATTTTGAATTTGGTAATGGTAGGATTTGTCAATTGGCCTTCCATTACATTGGCTTTGGTTCCCTATGCGATTTGTTTTCTGACCCAGAAAGGTATGTTCTTTATGTCTTTATTGATGAGAAATACACTACCATTATTTGCAAAAAGGAGAAACATTATTACTTGAAAATGGCCATGGCAGTGGGTGAAACCGAGACGAATGGCTACTGGCCATCGAATTTATTGGAGAGAAATTGCTAAATGCAGCATTTTATGGAAGAACATGGTGTTGTAAGTGTCCACTATCTTCTACTCGTTGCAATCTAAAAAGCGTGGGTAGGTTTGTTTTCAAGCATCAAACATAACAGTTAGAGATGATTAGAGATGGAGTTTCAACCAAACGAAAGCTCAACTGAACAAATGGTAAAATTAGCGTGGAAAATTTGTCCTTCTTAATTCAATCACAACCAAGTAGATTCTCCTGTAATAACATCGTATTGTGTTTTGTATCAAATTAAGAACTTATGAGGTGAGTCAGGAGAATGTCAAAAATAAAAAGAGCCTCTAATGGAACTAAAGAAACAAGGAATTGGGCTTGGTTTTACTGCAGGACATTACACTCTTGATAAGGACTTGCAAACATATGATGCAGTGTACTGACAAATTCCTTCTTTTCTTTTCACTTTTATACTCTCAAATGCAATGTAACTGATACCTCACAATGTGAAAGCAAAAGACGTTTAAAACTGAACTATTAGCAAGTCAATGTTTCGTTTTCTTAGCCTAATACTTCACTGAGAACACCAGACCTGAAGAAAGCAGAGACCAATATGGCGGACAAGATTGACTCAATTTTAAATGTATCATAAGTAAAAACATCAGATTGACATCAGCTGATCTGTTCATTTCATGCTACGTCGAAGGGAAAAAGGTTGAAAACCACCAGACACACAGTAAAGAACAAACCTGTCAAAAAGGCAATTGAAAAATAAGCAAATACTGGTGAACAGGCTTTATTTTATGATAATCATCATCATAGATCTATCAGATGTCACTTGTACTCGCACGAAAAAGTCCATTATCGGCCAAAAGACAGGTAATTATGCTTCCTAGTGAGTATTCGTTGTTGCCTGGAAGGCTTTACAATCATGATATTACTCTTTATAAAGACAATTTGCAAGGGATTGACAGAAAAACAACCAAAAAGCCCCAAAGCCACCAGCACAACAACCATGACAACATGGCGGGCACATTGTGAATCACTGATTCTTCATGCATGCTTCCTAGAAAGATGTTTGCTCAGCACCGTCACGATCGTTGTCCACAACATCTTCCTGTTGTAAAGAACTGCCTGAAGTTTAATTTTTTTCTGAAGTACTTGTGCTTTAAAAAGGATTGACTTTAAAGCTTATAAGCAAATATGTTATTTGGTTCAAAGACAAAGAAACGAAGAGAGACTGCGTAAATTCAAACACAGTTACTGACACAGGTCTACTCTTGACCGGGAAAGAAAAAATTGACAATGTCTACCAAAAACGAAGTGACTGCGTAATTCAACAGTTACTGAAACAGTTGAGGAACCTACATTTGCCAGAGAAAATTACAACATTTGTCGTTTTATGCATTAAACGAGACAATATCTTAGTTATTCAGCAAGGATAGGTCTTCAAAGACTGGTGCCTGAAATTAATCTCAAGGACGACGTTCACTTGGAAAAACTTAGCAAACCAGCAATCCCGCATCTCCTTCAGTGATATCATTTAACTTGTTTTCTACGTTGATTTTATTTCGATAATAAAATTAAGCCTTTATGGACGGTATAAACGAGAAAACATGCAACATTGACCGGAAATTAATTTTCCTTTCACTGAAGAAAATGGTCAGTAAAATTGATAACGTCATCTCGGTCTAACTGTTGCTTTTCCATTAACGTTACAGATTCTTGAAAGTATAGCAATGATGGGACGAAAGCATCGTTTTTATCGCTGCTTCAGTTTGTTAAAAAAAAATGCGCCAGAAGGCACAAGGCATCTACAATTTGGAGATTCATAACTGTGGCTCGCTTTTCCCTGTCCAAATACGGCTATACCATCATCATCTTTGAGTATCTTAAGACAAAGGCTTGGCCTATGGAAAACAGGAAGTTTTTAGCTTCAATATTCGACCTTGACAGCTAAGTTTTATTCCATATCATCCATTCAGCCCACGCACACTGAAGTGATTAGGCAAATGATTTAGTTTAGAAACTTTGTTGCAACCCACGAAAACCTACTGGGAATCTTAGACCGTTAGTCTTCATCAACCAATCCGTGGTCTCCGCTTATTTTTTTAAACAAGGAGTACAGTCTAGATGGCAGGATAAACTTTTGAAGTATACAGCTTACTTAGGTCTAAGAATTTATGTAAGACAAAAAGTGTATGACAAAAAAGATGATAGATATTACATCAAAACAACAGCAGGAGTGTGTCGTGGACGTCAAGTTAATCAGCTGCTGGTACATGTATGCTTGACCAGTTGTTTTGGCAGAAGAAATGTACTGACAGAAGCAATAGCATATACATTGTAGCTTCAAGCGAGAAGAGTTTAGTCATTAGGAATTATAAAGTGGTTTTCTTACTTTTCAGTTCCACTGACAACTGCAAAGCACCCTTTGCTTCAAGAGTTTAAAAGAGGACCAACAATCTCTCCCTAATAGTCCATGATAACTGGGGCATAAGCAATGTTAAAATGAACAAAAGTGTTTCAGTGCAATTATATTAAGTTCTGCAAAATTAATAAACCACAATATCGTGATACATGGCACACAACAAGCTCATCATATCATGGATATTAGTGTGGGAGGAAACATCCACCATGTACTTAAACGTAAGAAACTATATTTAAAAGCATGTTCTGAGCAGAACGAAATTGTTTTCGCCCACGCCAAGCGGAAAAACATGAATCATTCATTTCAATAACTCGTCGGTTGCAGGTGAGGCAATTCAGGGTGCAAAAATTACTGTTTGAACAAGCCTCGTTTTAAAACGACTGGGTAACAAACTGAAAAAACAGCACTAAATCCATTTCAAAAATATATCAAGTTAAAACTGCCAAGCATAATAACTGCTGTACTACTCTTATTTTGTAGAATTTTCGTGTTTTCCTTTATGTGTATGTGTGTGTTAGTCTTCCATAATTTTAAATTACATCCGGTTTTAGCTGGGGTACAATGTTGTCATTTCGAGTTGTTTTTTTTCCTGTTTCATTTCAGCTACTGCTAAATGATTACTTCTCTCACTAAAATCAAAAGCTTCTTTTGAGGGGAGTTGGGTGGAACGGTGTAAATGGTTGGAGTAATTTTACAGGCTTTAAATCAGAAACTTGCTTTGCAGGCTGCAATTTCACGCTAGTATGGTTTTTCCCGCGTGATCTCACAAAAATAACCATGTTGATGATCACGGTGCCTGTGATTTGAAACAATGATACGGGTCAAAGCTTAAATCAACACTTTTTTTTTATCCTCATGATTTTTTACTCAAACTAATCGGTCTAATCACATTTAATGTCGCTGATGCACATCGACCCATGAGCCAAAAAGGAAAATTACTTAAAGCTATTTACGATTTGTGTCACGTACAAAGCAGAGCGGAACTTCAGCGGCTGAACGTGTGCTTCTCATTAGACTTATCAATATTATAAGACAAGGAACTCTTTGTAACTGTCACACTGATTATAACTGAAGTCCCGGCCGTATACTTGTTAGCTTCTGTGCATAGGCTCAACCTTTACATCAAGTCATGATCATTAATTGTTGCAGTTTTGTTAATGCTTAACAGTTGTGAAGCAGATATTTCTAGTTACAGAACACTGAGAATATACTGAAAGTCATCCGGCGTATAGCATAAGAACACCATCGGATGTTTTTCGACTTCTTTTCAATTAGGAGAGTGTATCGCCGTTCCCCTTCCCTCCACTCCAGGACTTGTAACGAGGCAGAGATGTCCTAGTTTGTGGACAACGCAACTTGTGACTAGTGTAGCAACCTTAATATTATCAAAAAAATATGAACCAAGTTCCTTTTTTTTTGCAAACAGCTGAGCCAAGGTTCTCTGGTCCTTGTGGTTCCAAGACGGACGTGCTGCTGAATGATCCTTACACAAAAGATCTACAACCCGAAGTACGGGTTCAAATATTGAACCTTATGGACATGTATGACAAAAGAACAGTCAAAACATCCGGCAAGTACGAGTATCGATTGGGATGGTCAGAAGTAACTATTGTGGCCCGTGCAAGCAAGGAAATTAAAAGAGTTCGAGTATATGTCCAAAGATGCCCTGAAGCAGCAGCGAGAACAAACGACACAACAGGTACGCCACTTAATTTTACATCAACTCATGTAAATGCAGATGCATCACTTTATTCAACCGGCAGGAAGACCCCCATGTATACCGTTGCAAACAAAAAACCTTTGAAATCCACTCTCCTTTCCAAAATGAAATTTTGATGCATCCTGAAGAAGCCGCTTTTTGCATCAGTTCACTTTGTTTCCCGACGAAATTTTACATTTTGACATTACGTCTAATCAAGCAGTCAAGCAAAACATTAAGATATCGCCTCTCGCTTTAATTACTTGTATATCAACGTTAATATTTTTGTTTTACCTTTAACTGGAACAGGTCCTGTTGAGTTACGAGTTAATTTGCAGCACCACGACCAGTCACAGACCGTTGTCTCAGTAGATTTGGGCTCCGTCCACAGAACGGAAGAAGGGAATGCGGTGTACCGACTAGACAAGGCTGATATCACAGAAAGAAACAAATGGGAGCTTGTCGTTATGATTGGTTTGCATACCGGAGACATTACGACTGTCAAGTCAAAACCATTCAGGATCACCACAAGAGCAAGTCAGAAATCCAAGAGTCCAGAACTAGACACCTCAAGTAAGTGTAAAATTGATTAAAATATTAAATATAAAGTTGTCACTAATTGGTTATCATCATTTTGGATCCCCTAGTTTTATCAATTAATACTGTAATTAGATTGCATCAAGCTGACCAAGCAGTTTAAGCCTTTAAACTACAACACTCTTGGAATTTATTTTTAAAACCCACGACAAGTGATGTGGAGACTGACAAACAAGTGCTTTTCATAAACCCAAAAAGACCTGAGATTTCGGTTGAAAAACAAATGGGACCATGAGTCAGATCCATTGGACAACTTTTCCTGCAATGTTTCCCATCTGTACGAAGAAACCATTTTGAGTGCGCTTTGGTAAGGTTGGCTAGGAAAATTCGAAAAACACTATAAAACTCTAAGAAAGAGAGATTAGTTCTTGTGCAAAGTGTAAATTATTTTCTAAACAACCCAGTGAAAATGTATGCAAAAGTTATTCAGCGGAACGTTGTGCTGGAAAAAAAAAACAAGCGAGTATAAAATACCCAGCCTTATAACAACGCATTTCATTATACCGCGTTATTTCTTCAAATCTAGGCTTTCGACAGTGATTTTATTGCGCGTCCTCTGGAACAGTGTAATGTGCTCTCATATTTGTGATCGTGTTGACTGCGTCACTTATATACGTTTCTTTCTTTGTTAGATGCCCTTGGAGATGACGTACACAAGGTATCCTCAAAATGCTGTGAAAGTGCAACAGGCTCTGATATCTCAGAAGTCCCAGCAGGTATGCAAAACTAGTTTCTAAAACTTTGGACAGTTGTTTATTGCATCTAGTACATCCGGTGTGAGTTGCATAAAATTTAACGTCGGGCGTAACTGCTAACGCGAGACCTTCAGCCCAGTCACATTCATTATTTTTACGTCTAACGATAGCATTTACACCAGCCGTTAAGTTTTATGCAACTCGTCCCAGGAAAATAAAATAAGTAGTGTGGTTCACCATGCTTTTTTTCACGATATAATGCTAATATATAACATTAGCCTTATATAATATTCTATATAACATTCTAATATATATAACCACTTTCTTAGTTTGAGACAGTATTATTGAAAACCTGGCCTAAAAGAAAGGCTCCCATTACTTCCAGAAAATGATCCCATCAATAAATTTAATGATTATTCTTGCAAATAGCACAACAGTCGGTTTCAGTAGAATGCCTTTAAGTTGCCAACAAAAGGAAGCTAATAACATAACAGGGCAATGTGAGTATGTACGCTTTACAAAGCGTGAATACATGGGGATCCCCACGCTCGTTTAGAAGGAAACGAACAATTATATTTCCTTCAAGATTAACCTCAAAGCAAAACCACAGTGTTCTGCATGTGCGCGGGCTAATGATGGAAGAAATTATGAGTAGTAAGGATGCACAATATAATTCACTGGGATCACCGTACCCTGAAGGACGAATACACTGATGGTTATAGACAATTTTGCAAACTATTGATCAAGGAGAACAACCCTGCATCCTTGTAGAACTTAGCCTTGGTGTGATAGTGTATGTAGTTCCAAGCTAAGCTTCTATATGCTTCTTCTAACAGAATCGTTTGATACAAGCGCTGTTGTGAACAGAGTAGCGTCAAAGCTTCGCCAGGAACTTTCCAAGTTCCATCTACACGACTCGATTCGCAATCCAACTCAGTCAGTCTTCAGGACGGACCCCCTCATTTTCGGTAAAGTCGTTCTTCGACCAGATACGACATTGGACAAGAAAAAGGTATATAACACACATACACATGACGCTCCTGATATGAAGAGCCCTTGCACAAAATTGTATGAAGGCTCTCCTTGTTCGCTCGTTGCTTTGGACCAATACTGATAGATTTTATGATGCGCAATGATACAATAAAGAATCCAAAGTAGTGTACCATTGCTAGCTAAATTTCAATCTGCCAGTCACTTGACAAAGTTGCCAGATGTACTTGACGATATCTCACTTACTCCCCCCTAACGAAATTCAATGTTTAAGACATCATTTGATTGTCAGTGTTCTGAATGCTCCTTCGCCTTATTCTTTTTGTCGTACTCACTTTTGGCGCCAGTAAAACTGATGATTCTTTCATTTTCCCAGGTATCATCTTACTACAACCGAGATGTTCGTGCTCGTTATGTCGTTGAACAGCCTGATCTTCCAGTTCTGCTAAAACTTATGAGCCGAAACACAACTTGTACGAGTGGTGGACGAAGAAGAGCAAATGGCTTCAAAACTGCTGAAGAGGACTTTTGGTGGGCGTGTGGGCTGTGCTTCTTTGAAAGACGAAAAAAATCAACTGTTAAAGCCCACGTGGCTCAGCGGGTTTGTCAGAAAACATCATTGAGAAAAGAAATGAGACAGAGAAGAAAAGCAATGGGACATTTGAAAAGATATGCAAGCTGTGAATTTAGTACCGAGGGAATTGAAGAGATGGAACAATTCACATGGAAAAGTCCTCTTTCTGTTTAATACTGCTGACATTTACAAAACCAAAACAATGTAGCAATAGCTATTGGTGCAACAGTGAAAACTGTAAGACAGACCATGCGGCAGTTAGTCTGCAGTTTTGGAAACAAAAAATATTAATTTCACTTGTCAGTCGGCTAATCTTGAGCGGGAGTAGGTCGAAGTGCAAGGAAAAAATAGGCTAACGGTTTGTTTTTTGTCAGTTTTAGAACAGTCTGCTAAGACGTAGTGGACTTACCCCTATTTGTGTGGTACTGATCTATCGGATGGTGCTTTTTAAGCATCCGTACAAACACTACAGCGGTACGATGTAAAAACACTGCAATCAATCATTGCGGCATCTTTCTTAAAGATGTGATCTCCAAATACCAAGACTATTTCTATGTTTACGTTCGTTTATTTTAAACTGCATCTCCATTCTTTTTACTGATAGGTTTGAGATTTCGTTCACTCGTTCATAAATATAAACAAACTGTTGCCATGTCCTGGAAGGAAAAAACAATGATTTTTTCCTGATGAACAACTCTTCAGAAACGTCTATATCTGACCTGCTGAATTTCCAGCAAAGTCCAGCTGCTTATGATCAAAGCAGCAGGGAGGTCGCAAAAAATATTAGTCAAAGATTTTTGCCCTCTTGGGGTCTTTTAAGAACATTTTAATTAGGTCAGCAATAGAAGCTTTCTTCAGCTGTTTCTTGTGATAAACATTGACCGCCCAAGCAGAATTTTGTTCCCAATGGAATGTTCAAGGTAAACAGTTAACTGTTATAGTAACTGATGATTCGCAAAGCGTAAAATAGTCGATCGGCTACTTTCTAACGTTATTATTTAAATAACAGGGGTTTACAAACGGGTATATAGACACAAAAAAAATATTATATATATTTGACTTTGTCATTAGAGCTTTTAAAAATTGCATTGTGCAAACACGTGGTCCATTGATGGGCATTCGTTTGGCTCGTCTGGATAATTTGGTTACTTACAGATTTTGAGTAACTGTGTGGTTGATTGAGGCAAATGTTCCAAAATGAACCATTTTGTCTACCAGTAAGTTTTTATCAGTGCACTTCCTTTGCTACAAGCAGTGAAGCCATTTCAGCAAAGTAGATCAAAGTAATTAACAGAAACGATGAACAAGGATGCTTTGATGATTAGCAGAGGAATGAGAAATTATGTAATGTCATATATTTGAATTGTGGGTGAAAGATTTATAGAATAAGAATGAGCGGACTACTCCGAAGATTGCATTTAAGACACATTGGAACTGTGATAACTGGTAACTATTTCAATACAGGTAAAGAAATTTACCGTCTTTCCTCTGTATGGTCCCTTACCTCCATCAATAACCTCCTCTAGTAAGCTCCCCTAAAAGCCTCTTCTCTCTATCATGGTGACTCACAACAGTGTCTAGCACTTTCTATTACTTATAATTAGGCGAAACAATCACTATCACTCTTTATCAGTTCATGCAATAAAATGGTATCAAATAAATGCCTAATCCTCGGAGAACAACTCATGGTCATTTTCTCGACATGATAGGTTACCTTAGCGACGATGTAACCTGTTGAAAACACCCCTAATATTAGTTTATAGTAGTTATAACTCAAAAACGAGCTCGGTGACCCCTAATTTTTATTATGGAACTATAATCTGCATGTTCAGATTCAATTTCCTGCAAAGTTTAAAAAAATTGTAGGAAGGGGTTCAGAGCCACCTCAAATTTTTGAAAATTCTGATCGAATGTTGTGTGTATTCTTATTCTCGAATAAGGCCAATCAGACGCACCTTTGTTGTATTAGGCAATGAATAGCAAAGACACAAATTCCAAAATTTTTACTACTGTGTTCTGATATTATGTAGCAACAATAAGTTGTACTTGATATGTAAAGCGGAGGGGTGAGGGGCAAAAAGCAGGGTTAAGGTTTATTCAATGACTACCATATCTCTGGGCTAATAAAAATGAGACGATTCAAAAACTTGTGGTTTCATTAATTTTTAGTGGACTATCCAAGAGTAACTTATGGTTATCCATAAAAACAACCCGCAAGCCATAGGAAAGCCTATTATTAACAAGAGATTTCACTGGTTTGCCGAGGGCTTGTGTCGGGGTTTATTTCTCAATAGCGTTGCTAAACCTTTAAAGTTTAATAGACCTTGCCAAGTCCACACCCAGAAGGAAACGCGTTCCTTTTGGTTGTGCCACCTTTTCATGCTCAATGTTGAGCATTGCCTGTAAGGATTAATCGGTAGAAGGAGTGGGGTAGGGTGACTAGGGACAATCCTTGGCACGAGGGAGAGAAGGAAGGTGTTAACTTCGCTGTGTACAGGTACAAATGGTTAGACCATGAGCCCATCACTATGGCCAATGTAGACGTAAATGGCATGCATCTTGCGTTCGTTTATGGATTGGGCTGGGAGCGATTGACAATGGTCAAAAAGCGGCTTCCAGTCCGATGTTATTCCCATACTTGTAAAGAGAAAATTGTGATGCGTGGGTTATTGATAACAGTCTGCATTCGGAAGTTTTGAGTATATCACTGCGGAGAGGCAAATGTAGAGCTGCAAGAGACAAAGGGACGAAGAGTTGACAAACAGGAACCCATGACCGGAAACCCATTTCCGAGTAGCTTTATTTTTAGAACGGTTCTCAGGGGACCTTTGGAACCCCCTACAGTTTAAATAAACAATCAAAGAAAAGCAAGGGCAATCAAATTGTTATACGTTACACCTTTTTGCGGCAAAAGTAGCGTTAAAAGTAAACCTAGTCAGGAAAGGGGTAACTCAAGGCATCGCTACAGATGGAGGATCCTAATCATGACCTCTGGTTGATAAAGTATTATGGTTAGTTTTAATTCAAAGACCGAGGGATGCGGCAACGGCTGCAAAAGACAGAAATGTGCAGTTAAGTATCTACTGTGGTCATTGTCCAAGCGGCAGTATGGCCGTGAAGAAATCGTCAAGATATCAAAGCTATCAAATACAGAGTGATTTTACTTCACCCGTGAAACAGAGAATAACACCTAGTACCAAATAGCTACAAGTAGACAAAAGAAGACAATGGAATTAGATAGAGCATCCGTTTTGATCCCCACCCCCCCTCCCCCCAAATCTCCGCCACTATTTGAGTCTCATATTTGTTTGTATATATTTGCGGACTAGCAAAAGACAATTACTGCAACTAAAATGGACAAAGTTAGACCAAAATGATTGACGTTTTGGAAGTTAACCCCAGAATTTTTATTTTAATTGAGCCATGTTTATACAATATATTTATCTAACATAATAACTCTGGATAATGTATTGTTTAATAATGAGAACTGAAACAGATGGCCCTTTAATATAGGGGGGTGTATATATAACATTATGGTAAAATCATACAAGTTCGACAGTGTGTTCTTTCTACGTTTTCTTTTAGTTAAGTACTGTTTTCGCACTGATCAAATGTTTGCTGTCGTTATGAATTTCGTGCGACACACGTGTTCTGTTTTGAATTGTTTCCCGGAAACTTTGCCTTTTTATCAAAGTATGTTTAAATTTGTTTCCCCAGACTACAATAGCTTATTTACCTTATATCTGCCCGTCTTTTGTTCCTTTTGATCTGACGATAGCCTTTCCACTGGTATTTACTGTAGAAAATGGCTTCTTCTCTTATTTATTGTAATCAGCCTCCCTTTTGTTTTTATTTTACCAGCAAATGTTTCTACTGAAAATCATTTTAATCAATAGTAGTTAAATGAAAACAAATGGGATGCTTTTTAGATTTAAGGGTGTCGTAAGAGTATGAAAGTACTTAATTCTAGTAAAAGGAAAACATAGAACGAAAACTACCAGTCTTCTCTCTACTTATAGAGACTAATAGAGACTATGGAGACGCGTTCGAAGGCATCTTTTTCTTTTTGACGAAGGGGGCTTGGCACATGTCCCCTGCATTTCCGACGGCTTTACGGGAGTCCTTACACCAAACAGAGAGAGGGCAACCAACACGAGTTTAGGATTGCGTTCTTAGAACAGAAATATTTTTATCACCATCATCATCATCATCATCATCATTATTATTATTATTACGCGCAGTAAAACTATCTGTATGCACAGTATCAGAAAGCAACACATAGCGCATAGCGAAATCTGTGAGCCAAGCGAAACTTAAAATAGCACGTGAATAATTCTAATAATAATAATAATTATTCTTATTATTTTTATAGCAATAATTATAATAATAATATAATCTTTATTAAAAATGACCAACTCTTAACACAACCCTATGCACTCCTAAAAATTATGTACATTTTCAGCAAATATAAAATTCTCGTATTCAAATTCTTGTGGTATAAGGATAAACAAGTTCAACGTGAAGCTTTAAAATATTTATAAAAAGAAAAAATATATATATATTTAATCTGCGTTGAAAAACAAAGGAAATATTTGCTTCTGAAATATATCATACACTAAAATGTGAAAATTCCAAAACCCCTATTAATCCTAAATGTGAAGAATGTTAAACGTTCTAATCCTAAAGTCTCGCTAGTTGCTTATCGATTTCAAAGTCGGTATCTGTAAAGCCTCCCACGCAGTCGTTTTTAGGGGAGTCCCCTAAAAACGACTGCGTGGGAAGCTAGTAATTGTAATGTTCAGCGGTGCTCTTCGCGTACAACGTGAGCCTCTCAAGCATAGCAGCGCTGACCTCAGGAGGGCGAATGAGACTTTGGCGCGAATCCATGACATTGTTATTATTATTATTATTATTATTATTATTATTATTATTATTATTATTATTATTATTATTATTATATTATTTTAAACTTTTGAATGCCATTTGTTGTAAAATATGGTAGGGCTAAACGCTTAGCCCACTACATCTAAAATATATGCATATAGCTATAAAAATAGAAGTACGAATATCAATATATTATTATTATTATTATTATTATTATTCTAATTATTATTATTATTATTATTATTATTACTACCCGACAGAAAGTGCTCCGCATTCAATTATGGGACGGTTTGGGGGGCCACATTACGCATGCGCACTGAGTCATGATCAGTGCTACAAGTGAACTGTTCAAATTTGCACGAACTGAATTTAACACTATGTCTAGTTGGGAACCTTTTTATTTTATGTCTTTGTTTGTTTGTTTTGTTTTGTTTTGTTTTGTTGTTGTTGTTCTTTTTAACCTGGAGGTAGAAAAAATATCCCCGTCTTCCAAATTATGACTCAGAAAATTCTTTTCTACAGTTTTTACCTCAAAAGCGCCAATTTATTACTGCTCATTAAGATGAAAGACTGTTTGGTGAGAAGCGTACAGTTAGTTTGTAATTGTGATTCAGCGCGCGCGCTTATGATCCCCCCCCCCCCCCCCCCCAAGAAAAAGTAAAATAAAATAAAAACAATCGCAAACTTGAACGTGCGCCCACTCTCGCCCCAGGCTGCCAGTCTTCAAAGTGAGTTATAGAAGAGCTTTCGTTTCTCGGAAATTCTGATTATAGCCTTTTGGGGACAGTATTTACAGGCTTTGTGGTCGATAAGATTTACCCAGAGGCGATGAAAATACAAGAATTTCAGAAATCCAGCTTTAGTGGTACAGTTATTAAAAGATTGAAATAAACTAAGAGACGAACCACAACATGGAGTTCTTTGAAATAATGTTATATATTTATTAAGAACGTGGGGTTCATAGGCGCCACAAGAAGGTGTCCTAGTACTAGCATCCTGGGTACAAAGATGTCCACCATGTATCCAGTGTCTAAGCACCACACAAGCTCAAGTTAAGTAAGGGTGCCAGGTAATAGAGATGGATGAATTCTTGGATTTCAACCGTTTGAGGGCGATTTAATGTCTATTTACATTTCAGAAATGTAATTGAAACCATTTCCAACGTGTGGATCAATTTTATACGTGATCATATATGGATATATGGATCAATACGTGTGGATTATTGGAGTAAGAAACATAATCAGTAACTTTGTTGGACCAGTGTTTACATTTAAAAATAATACAGAAAATCAAGTTATAACCACGCTTTCTTGAGCCTCATTGATGTTTGCATCAAATATTTTGAAAATTAATTTACAATCATGCAGAGAGTTTCCATGTCAAAATCTTCATAATCATGATATATACAAAACTATCCCAGCTTTCACATGGCCCGTGAATCGTGGTAATTTCAGTTGCAGGAAATTCGTGACTTCATAGTTGTACTACTAAGAAGATATTTCTTTAATAGAGCGTATTCCTATTCGTGGTATTGAACTGGAACAAGCTTGCACATGAAACCTTAGCGGGGAAATGTTTTCACTTGCAAATGTGTTTTCTTTTTTTATTATTATTTATTTATTTATTCCCCAGCAAGAGCCTTCATTGCAAGCTAGAGCCAGTTTAATTATCTTCCTAAACTATTACTGCACAAGAAAAGCGTGTAGGATTAATCAGAAAAATAAGCGTGTCCAATTGTGTGAATAATTTCATAAGAGAAGAGAACTGCATGTTTCATTCAAAGTTACGGGCGACGAAAAAAGCTATTTTGACTGAAAACGTCTTATCTATACTAAATGAGGCTTACTTTACACAAAACTGCGTCAAGCAATCCACAATGGCGTATTGATATATTAATAATCACTACCAGGTGACAAGTATGACAAAGCTCTTAACTAAAGTTTCCTAAACAGATTTGGAGTGCTTCCCGAAAACTCCTCAGACTATGCTTTCTGAACATCAAAACTTAAGTGGCGTTGCAGACGACACCTTTGACTTTTTATTTTCGATTGATTTTTGACAAACTCGTTGAATAACGTGGGATTTTATGGTCGATTTCTTTCGGCGTTCAAAGAAGCACCTCCCACAGGCCCACCAGAAATCTTCTTCAGCAGACTTGTGTCCATTTGCCTTTCGAAGAGTGTTGTCCAGCTTGGTTTTTTTCCCCACTAACTTTAACAAGCCAGGGAGCTCAGGCTGCTCAATAGCTCTTTGAATTCTTTCTTCTCCACTGTAATATGTTGTGACCTGCAATGAAACCATCCATTCATCACCACTGTTCAACAACGAAATTAACAATTGGCTCCTGCGTCCGCGTGCGTTCATCGAGATATGAAGCACGCGGGAAGTTTGGAGGGCACGAAAGATGCGTAAGAGTTGCTCGAGGCGTTGAGTACTCTCCAAACTTCCCGCGTGCTTCATATCTCGATGAACGCACGCTGACGCAGGAACCAATTGTTTTATAACATTTACAGCATGGTAGTTTAAATGTTGTATAAATAGATATCCGTTTGCTGACGTTATCAGGGTACCGGAATGGGAGTATGAAGCACGCACAAACAATTGAATTTGGATTTATAAAAAAAATAATAAAATAAAGTTATAAAACAGATAAACTAAAATCAAAATAAAGAAACCAACAACAACTTCATGATTGAAGCGCTGACACGGACGCAATGCGCGCAGAATCGATGACCATGTCTGGCGCGGTTACTATCAAATTTGACACTGATGGACAGTCTAGTGTTTTCGAATGCGACCACTGCAAACACTACAACATCCAACGCCTGTACAGTTATTGGTTTAAAAATATTGTTGATCTTCTTGTATTTTTATGGATCTTGTTGATACTTTCACGTGGTTATTACATAAAGTAGGAGATCGGACGGTTCAGTGGATGTATGTGACTGTACTTCAAGCAAATTGTTTTAAAAGTTGTTCCATGGGTTTTTCGCAGTAGTAAAGAAAACACATGTTGAACAAATTTGTCAGAAACTTCAGCGTTTTTTTAGCAATTTGCAGATAGGATTGAAACTGATTTGTCATTTGTGTGACACAACAGTCAGAATAATATAACAATACACTACCAAGTAACAATATGTACTTATATAGCGCCAAATTAATAATTGCATCATTTGCAAGCTCGGTCAAGGAGAGAAAGGTTATTGTGTGACTGGGACTCACACAGTAACACACCCTGGAAAAGCAGAAATTCAGTGTGGATCCTTGGTGTCACGTGTACGTGAATGCCTGCCTATCCTATACATCAGTGTATATACGTTCTGATGTTTCTTTGTAAGCACGTGAGCAAAACTGTATCCGACGGTCTAGAATCAACGGAACAGTAACTTAGCACACCAAATACAATCACACAGAACGCGAGTTCCAACCTCGCGGATGAAAGCATCAGCTCAAGAAAGTCACGTGACCTGAAAGGAGGTTGCCGTACTGTGAAAACTAGACTTTCTCAAAGTTTGTTTTCATGGAAGTCCAAGTCGCAAATGGCATTTACATCTAGCCATCTGCAGCCAAAGACAACTGATTAATACTCGTTTATGTGAATTGAACCTGGTTTAATGGCCTTAGCTCCCAAGAGTCTCCTGTAGCTCATTGGTAGAGCATCCGAACTAGTAATAGGAAGGTCTTAGGCTCCAAGTACGCCTGTGTCACTTTCTAGAATAATACATTCACCAGGCTGGAAATATACCATCACATTTATTTTAGTAGGGTTATTGTTAACTGCCCTACTGAACCATTATGTTAACGATTCCACCGGGTCCCTATTCAAGTATATTATTTAGCCACTCAAAGTGACAAATGTTTGCTCTCGTTGTGAATTTCGTGCGACGCACGTGTTCTGTTTTGAATTGTTTCCCGGAAACTTTGCCTTTTAATCAAAGTATGTTTAAATTGGTTTCCCCAGACGACAATAGATTATTTACCTTATATCTGCCCGT
>NW_028145620.1:2592500-2727500 GCF_977016875.1 Pavona decussata
AGTCATTTCCAACGTGTGGATCGAAATTATAGGAGTAAGAAACATATTAAGTACCTTTGTTGGACCAGTATTTACATTTAAAAGTAATACAGAAAATTAAATCAGTTTCAAGTTATAACCACGCTTTCTTGAATACGCAACTATCACTTGAGCCTCATTGATGTTTGCATCAAATATTTCTAGAATTAATTTACAATCATGCAGAGAGTTTCCATGTCAAAATCTTCATAATCATGATATATACAAAACTATCCCAGCTTTCACATGGCCCGTGAATCGTGGTAATTTCAGTTGCAGGAAATTCGTGACTTCATAGTTGTACTACTAAGAAGATATTTCTTTAATAGAGCGTATTCCTATTCGTGGTATTGAACTGGAACAAGCTTGCACATGAGGCTTTAGCGGGGAAATGTTTTCACTTGCAAATATGTTTTCTTTTTTTATTATTATTTATTTATTTATTTCCTAGCAAGAGCCTTCATTGCAGGCTAGATCCAGTTTAATTATCTTCCTAAACTATTACTACACAAGAAAAGCGTTTAGGATTAATCAGAAAAAAACGTGTCCAATTGTGTGAATAATTTCATAAAAGAAGAGGACTGCATGTTTCATTCAAGGTAACGGGTGACGACAAAAAGCTATTTTGACTGAAAACTTCTGATCTATACTAAATGAGGCTTACTTGACACAAAACTGCGTCAAGCAATCCACATTGGCGTATTGATATATTAATAATCACTACCAGGTGACAAGTATGACAAAGCTCTTAACTAAAGTTTCCTAAACAGATTTGGAATGCTTCCATGAAAACTTCCCAGACTATTCTTTCTGAACATCAAAACTTAAGTGGCGTTGCAGACGACACCTTTGACTTTTTATTTTCGATTGATTTTTGACAAACTCGTTGAATAACGTGGGATTTTATGGTCGATTTCTTTCGGCGTTCAAAGAAGCACCTCCCACAGGCCCACCAGAAATCTTCTTCAGCAGACTTGTGTCCATTTGCCTTTCGAAGAGTGTTGTCCAGCTTGGATTTTTTCCCCACTAACTTTAACAAGCCAGGGAGCTCAGGCTGCTCAATAGCTCTTTGAATTCTTTCCTCGCCACTGTAATATGTTGTGACCTGCAATGAAACCATCGGCCATTCATCACTACTGTTCAACAACGAAATTAACAATTGGCTCCTGCGTCAGCGTGTGTTCATCGAGATATGAAGCACGCGGGAAGTTTGGAGGGCACGAAAGATGCGTAAGAGTTGCTCGAGGCGTTGAGTACTCTCCCGCGTTCTTCATATCTCGATGAACGCACGCTGACGCAGGAACCAATTGTTTTATAACATTTTCGGCATGGTAGTTTAAATGTTGTATAAAGAGATATCCGTTTGGTGACGTTTTCAGGGTATCGGAATGGGGATATGAAGCATGCACAAGCAATTGAATTTGAATTTACTAGCTAAGTTATAAAACAGATTAACTAAAATCAAAATAAAGAAACCAACAACAACTTCATGATTGAAGCGCTGCTACAGACGCAATGCGCGCATAATCGATGACCATGTCTGACGCGGTTACTATCAAATTTGACACTGATGGACAGTCTAGTGTTTTCGAATGCGACCACTGCAAACACTACAACATCCAACGCCTGTACAGTTATTGGTTTAAAAATATTGTTGATCTTCTTGTATTTTTATGGATCTTGTTGATACTTTCACGTGGTTATTACATAAAGTAGGAGATCGGACGGTTCAGTGGATGTATGTGACTGTACTTCAAGCAAATTGTTTTAAAAGTTGTTCCATGGGTTTTTCGCAGTTTTAAAGAAAACACATGTTGAACAAATTTGTCAGAAACTTCAGCGTTTTTTTAGCAATTTGCAGATAGGATTGAAACTGATTTGTCATTTGTGTGACACAACAGTCAGAATAATATAACAATACACTACCAAGTAACAATATGTACTTATATAGCGCCAAATTAATAATTGCATCATTTGCAAGCTCGGTCAAGGAGAGAAAGGTTATTGTGTGACTGGGACTCACACAGTAACACACCCTGGAAAAGCAGAAATTCAGTGTGGATCCTTGGTGTCACGTGTACGTGAATGCCTGCCTATCCTATACATCAGTGTATATACGTTCTGATGTTTCTTTGTAAGCACGTGAGCAAAACTGTATCCGACGGTCTAGAATCAACGGAACAGTAACTTAGCACACCAAATACAATCACACAGAACGCGAGTTCCAACCTCGCGGATGAAAGCATCAGCTCAAGAAAGTCACGTGACCTGAAAGGAGGTTGCCGTACTGTGAAAACTAGACTTTCTCAAAGTTTGTTTTCAAGGAAGTCCAAGTTGCAAATGGCATTTACATCTAGCCATCTGCAGCCAAAGATAACTGATTAATACTCGTTTATGTGAATTGAACCTGGTTTAATGGCCTTAGCTCCCAAGAGTCTCCTGTAGCTCATTGGTAGAGCATCCGAACTAGTAATAGGAAGGTCTTAGGCTCCAAGTACGCCTGTGTCACTTTCTAGAATAATACATTCACCAGGCTGGAAATATACCATCACATTTATTTTAGTAGGGTTATTGTTAACTGCCCCACTGAACCATTATGTTAACGATTCCACCGGGTCCCTATTCAAGTATATTATTTAGCCACTCAAAGTGACAAATGTTTGATCTCGTTGTGAATTTCGTGCGACGCACGTGTTCTGTTTTGAATTGTTTCCCGGAAACTTTGCCTTTTAATCAAAGTATGTTTAAATTGGTTTCCCAGACGACAATAGATTATTTACCTTATATCTGCCCGTCTTTTGTTCCTTTTGATCTGACGATAGCCTTTCCACTGGTATTTACTGAAGAAAATGGCTTCTTCTCTTATTTATTGTAATCAGTTTCCCCTTTGTTTTTATTTTTATCAGAAAATGTTTCTACTGAATATCATTTTAATCAATAGTAGTTAAATGAAAACAAATGGGATGCTTTTTAGATTTAAGGGTGTCGTAAGAGTATAAAAGTACTTAATTCTAGTAAAAGGAAAACATAGAACGAAAACTACCAGTCTTCTCTCTACTAATAGAGACTGAGAGCGACTATGGAGACGCGTTCGAAGGCATCCTTTTCTTTTTGACGGAGGGGCTTGGCACATGTCCCCTGCATTTCCGGCGGCTATACGGGAGTCCTTACACCAAACAGACAGAGGGCAACACGAATTTAGGATTGCGTTCTTCGAATAGGAATATTTTTATCACCATCATCATCATCATTATAGCAGAGTTCTCAACTGGATGCTAAAATTAGTTAAAAAGCTGCACAGGGCGCACAGCGTAACCTGTTAGCCTGGGACTTAAGAAAAGATAAAATCATAATTATATCATTATCATATTATTATTATTATTATTATTATTATCATTATTATTATTATTATTATTATTATTATTATTATTATTATTATTATTATTATCATTATTATCATTATTATTCTTCCGATGCCCAGATATCCTAAACAATGATTGGGCGGCCAGCCGTACCCAATCAGTGCAACGACCAAAGTCCTTACAATTAAAATCCCAATTCCTAATCATAAAGATCCTAGTAATTAAATTCTAAAACTATTCACCATCCATAAAATCCTCAATCTAAATACTAAAACTTCTGTTCCTCACGATAGAAACACTTAAAAAAAATTAAAAAAGTATAATAAAACGCCTAATATCCATTACGTATTTCAAAAGCTTAAAGCCCCACGCAATATTGGGTGAGCTTGTGATGACTGACTTCTGTATCTGCAGAGCTATTGTGTCGCTTTTATCTCCCACTAGCTCTTTAAGTGCCTTAATGATCATGACATCTCTTAAGTAACCTCCGAGTACATCCACAATAATATTGAACCGCGTCACACGATATTCAGAATACCTCTGCTCGAGCTCCCAGCGTAATGGCCCGTACTTTTGTTGTCTTCTCGGCATCTTTCTCCTCCCTGTTTTCAATCCAAGGGCAGCTCATCTCTATCACCGATACTTTCTTATTCTCCTTGTCCACGATGGTGGCGTCGATCCTATTCGCCTTTACGTGCGTGTTATCTGCATACAGGGGAATGTCACAATATGCTATCGCCCTCCCATTCTCATTCACCATTCTCATACACCATAATTATTATTATTATTATTATTATTATTATTATTATTATTTTTGTTATTCCTATTATTATTATTATTATTATTATTATTATTATTATTATTATTATTATTATTAAAACTTTTGAATGCTCAACGCTTAGCCCACTACCTCTAAAATAGATGCATATACGGCTATAAAAATAATAACAAGGTAAAAATAGAAATACAAATATCAATATACTATTATTATTATTATTATTATTATTATTATTATTATTATTATTATTATTATTATTATTATTATTACCACTACTATTACCGGATAGAAAGTGTCCGGCATTCAATTATGGGACGGTTTAGGGGGCCACATTACGCATGCGTACTGTATCAGTGCTACAAGTAAACTTAATTTAACACTATGTCTCGTTGGGGAAACTGTTTATTTTATGTCTTTGTTTGTTTGTTTTGTTTTTTTGTTGTTGTTGTTGTTGTTTTTTTTTTAACCTGGAGGTAGAAAAAATATCCATGTCTTCCAAATTAGGACTCAGAAAATTCTTTTCTACAGTTTTTACTTCAAAAGCGCAATTTATTACTGCTCATTAAGATGAAAGACTGTTTGGTGAGAAGCGTACAGTTAGTTTGTAATTGTGATTCAGCGCGCGCGCTTATGATTCCCCACCCCTCCCCCCCCCCCCCTTAAAAAAAACCATCGCAAACTTAAACGTGCGACCACTCTCGCCCCAAGCTGCCAGTCTTCAAAGTGAGTTATAGAAGAGCTTTCGTTTCTCGGAAATTCTGATTGCAGCCTTTTGGGTACAGTATTTACTGACTTTGTGCGCAAAAGATTTACCAAGAGGCGATGAAAATACAAGAATTTCAGAAATCCAGCTTTAGTGGTACAGTTATTAAAAGATTAAAATAAACTAAGAGACGAACCACAACATGGAGTTCTTTGAAACAAGGTTATATATTTATTACGAACGTGGGGTTCATAAGCGCCACAAGAAGGTGTCCTAGTACTAGCATCCTGGGTACAAAGATGTGGACCATGTACCCAGCGTAAATTATTTAAATAGCGTCTGAGCACCACACAAGCTCAAGTTATGGCAAGGGTGCCAGGTACTAGAGATGGATGAATTCTTGGAATTCAACCATTTGAGGGCGATTTAATGTCTATTTACATTTCAGAAATGTAATTTAAGTCATTTCCAACGTGTGGATCGAAATTATAGGAGTAAGAAACATAATAAGTGCCTTTGTTGGACCAGTATTTACATTTAAAAGTAATACAGAAAATTAAATCAGTTTCAAGTTATAACCACGCTTTCTTGAATACGCAACTATCACTTGAGCCTCATTGATGTTTGCATCAAATATTTCTAGAATTAATTTACAATCATGCAGAGAGTTTCCATGTCAAAATCTTCATAATCATGATATATACAAAACTATCCCAGCTTTCACATGGCCCGTGAATCGTGGTAATTTCAGTTGCATGATATTAGTAACTTCATAGTTGTAATACTAAGAAGATATTTCTTTAATAGAGCGTATTCCTATTCGTGGTATTGAACTGGAACAAGCTTGCACATGAGGCTTTAGCGGGGAAATGTTTTCACTTGCAAATATGTTTTCTTTTTTTATTATTATTATTTATTTATTCCCCAGCAAGAGCCTTCATTGCAAGCTAGAGCCAGTTTAATTATCTTCTTAAACTATTACTGCACAAGAAAAGCGTTTAGGATTAATCAGTGTCACATTGTGTGAATAATTTCATAAGAGAAGAGGACTGCATGTTTCATTCAAGGTTACGGGCGACGACAAAAAGCTATTTTGACTGAAAACTTCTTATCTATACTAAATGAGGCTTACTTTACACAAAACTGCGTCAAGCAATCCACATTGGCGTATTGATATATTAATAATCACTACCAGGTGACAAGTATAACAAAGCTCTTAACTAAAGTTTCCTAAACAGATTTGGAGTGCTTCCACGAAAACTCCTCAGACTATTCTTTCTGAACATCAAAACTTAAGTGGCGTTGTAGACGACACCTTTGACTTTTTATTTTCGATTGATTTTTGACAAACTCGTTGAATAACGTGGGATTTTATGGTCGATTTCTTTCGGCGTTCAAAGAAGCACCTCCCACAGGCCCACCAGAAATCTTCTTCAGCAGACTTGTGTCCATTTGCCTTTCGAAGAGTGTTGTCCAGCTTGGATTTTTTCCCCACTAACTTTAACAAGCCAGGGAGCTCAGGTTGCTCAATAGCTCTTTGAATTCTTTCCTCGCCACTGTAATATGTTGTGACCTGCAATGAAACCATCCATTCATCACCACTGTTCAACAACGAAATTAACAATTGGCTCCTGCGTCCGCGTGCGTTCATCGAGATATGAAGCACTCGGGGAGTTTTTTAAGCACGAAAGATGCGTAAGAGTTGCTCGAGGCCTAGCCGAGACAAAACTCTAGCTTCTTGAGTACTCTCCAAACTTCCTGCGTTCTTCATATCTCGATGAACGCACGCTGACGCAGGAACCAATTGTTTTATAACTTTTCAACATGGTAGTTTAAATGTTGTATAAAGAGAAATTTATTTGCTGACATTATCAAGGTACCGGAATGGGAATATGAAGCACGCACAAGCAATTGAATTTGAATTTACAAGCTAAGTTATATAACAGATTAACTAAAACCAAAATAAAGAAACCAACAGCAAATTCATGATTGACGCAATGCGCGCAGAATCGATGACCATGTCTGACGCGGTTATTATCAAATTTGACACTACTGGACAGTCTAGTGTTGTTCGAATGCGACCACTACAAACACTACAACATCCAAGGTCTGTACAGTTATTGGTTTAAAAATATTGTTGATCTTCTTGTATTTTTATGGATCTTGTTGATACTTTCACGTGGTTATTACATAAAGTAGGAGATCGGACGGTTCAGTGGATGTATGTGACTGTACTTCAAGCAAATTGTTTTAAAAGTTGTTCCATGGGTTTTTCTCAGTATTAAATAAAACACATGTTGAACACATTTTGTCAGCAATTTCAGCGTTTTTTTTTAGCAATTTGCAGATAGGATTGGAACTGATTTGTCATTTGTGTGACACAACAGTCAGAATAATATAACAATACACTACCAAGTAACAATATATACTTATATAGCGCCAAATTAATAATTGCATCATTTGCAAGCTCGGTCAAGGAGAGAAAGGTTACTGTGTGACTGGGACTCACACACTAACACGCCGTAGAAAAGCAGAAATTCAGTGTGGATCCTTGGTGTAACGTGTTCGTGAATGCCTGCCTTTCCTATACATCAGTGTATATACGTTCTGATGTTTCTTTGTAGGCACCGGTGAGCAAAAATGTATCCGACAGTCTAGAATCAACGGAACCGTAACTTAGCACACCAAATACAATCACACAGAAGGCGAAAGCTCAAGAAAGTCACGTGACCTGAAAGGAGGTTGCCGTACTGTGAAAACTAGACTTTCTCAAAGTTCGTTTTCATGGGAGTCCAAGTTGCAAATGGCATTTACATCTAGCCATCCGCAGCCAAAGATAACTGATTAATAGTCGTTTCTGTGAATTGAACCTGGTTTAATAGCCTTAGCTCCCAAGAGTCTCCTGTAGCACATTGGTAGAGCATCCGAACTAGTAATCGGAAAGTCTTAGGCTCCGAGTATGCCTGTGTAACTTTCTAGAATAATACATCATTCTCATTCATTTACCAGGCTGGAAATATACCATCACATTTATTTCAGTAGGGTTATTGTTAACTGCCCCACTGAACCATTATGTTAACGATTCCACCGGGTCCTATTCAAGTATATTATTTAGCCACTCAAAGTGACACTAAAAACAGGTGGCACTGCCCCTTTTAAGGGGAAGTATCACGCGATTTTGAAGTCATTTCAAAACCCAAAAATTTCTTGTCTGTCAACAGAAACAAAACGATAATTGTCTAATTTTGTTATAAACCATCCCAGTACAAAAAAGTGTGGATTAGTGCCTCTGGCCAAAGACAGAGTAGGTCGGAATCATAGCTAATTGGGGGACTGATTATGAAACCTTGCCATGAAAACAAAGGTGCAATTTATGTTGGAAGGGCGACGACCGTGCACAATCCTTTGTTTTAATGTTCACACTACAGTTGAATATCTTAACAGGAACGTTTCTATTGGTCAGTTGCTCCAACACATTTCAAAATCTATTGTGGTTTGTGCATAGTCAAGGCCACATATACTTGACATTATGGAGGGTCTATTACAGTGTGGCGGTTTGGCGGTTTGGGCCAATTTTGAGTGCCGGTTTGCGGTTTCATTCACATTTATCTGGCGGTTTACGGTTAAGAAATTATCGTGCGATTGCGGAAAATCATAAATTTAGCTCGCGGTTTTCGGTTGTTGCTGAGCTTAGATGGTTGCCAGAAGTTGACCGAATTTGCAAATGTTTACGGCAGAGCAGTCAGACAGAGGTCTGTGCGCCAGGAAACGACTATGGCGAAGGCAGGAACATTGCATCTGCTTGTTATGAAAGCAATCTCCCTGTTCAAAGAGTGATGCTGCGCCGCGATGGTGTCCACGATGATTCAGACGCTCCACTTCAGCCGGTCGAATCAAATTCTGGTGAAAGTCAGGACGAAGATGAAAACATTGAGTTTGACTCCGACGAAAGTGTAGAGAATGATGGTGTTGAGGATGACACAAGGACCACCAGCTATGATGAACCGCAGTTGGCTCCTGATGCTTTTTTCCTTATTGGACGCCGATGTAGGTTTGGAAGGACGATTCGTTTCAAAGGGAGATTTGTACAATAGTTGACTGTCAGCAATGCGTCCAACCCACTGGAGCAGCGACGATGAAAATGTCCCAATCACAGCTGCTAATCAAAAGCGTCTGTGAGCCATGACGGAAGTTTTCATACTTTCTGTGCAACTGTGTGGTGTAGTGAAAGTTGCCTGAAGACATTCCAGTGTGAGACGCACAACCTGACTACGATGGAGTGTGAGCTCCACGACAAAACCACTGCGAACGTATACACAGATCCTTTTAACTGGCCAGCATTATTACAAAAAAATGTTTACGACTGATCGACCAACCAACCACCGAAGTGAGCGAGAGTTCATTTCAGCACATAACGACTGAATTTTTCAAATTCAGTCTTAAAAACTAACCAAACCACAGGAAAGCATCGTGCTATCATCCTACCTCATCGCCTGAAAATGACTTGAAACATGCCCATTCTCGTCACAAGCGACTACATCGTGAGGATGATACTTAAGAACAGCGACCTTTTTCACGGCATAAGAGAGGGAAGTATTGTGAGGCCCTGAACACAAAAATAGCATCCAATGGTCTTCAATTTACACTGCTGGATCGGCTTGCTAGATCCCTGGCGCATATCAGAAGGCCTCTGTCCTGGGTTGAGATCATTC
The DNA here is from genome assembly GCF_977016875.1 of Pavona decussata. Classification (NCBI taxonomy): domain Eukaryota; kingdom Metazoa; phylum Cnidaria; class Anthozoa; order Scleractinia; family Agariciidae; genus Pavona; species Pavona decussata. Next base: position 2,602,074 of record NW_028145620.1, read on the forward strand.
CATGGTAAAGGTAACGTAAATTTCACAAGCTTGTTTTGTCCGTTAATCCATGTTAGAACGACCACATAAGAACAGACACACACCCAGCCCTAAAAACTTCAGTGTACTTTTACAATTCGTTATAAACATCTCGAGCAATCTTTGTGTTTGTGAACAGCCCATTAGACGTCAAAACCTTTTTGTTCGCTGGTTACTGAATGGAGTTATAGAAACAATTTGTTCTGTTCTTAAGATCTTGTGGTCTTTGTGAGGAGAAATACGATTATTGAGCTAACATATCGCAAAGAATTTGCTACGTGCTGTTAAAAGATCGGTTATGAGGATAATCGTCCTACCTGTAGGGCGGTGTCGGTTTTTAGAAGGTTTCGAAGGAACAAAATATGGCGGTTTACGGAATATACGACCCCCTATAATAGACCCTCATTATGAGTGGTTGCTTAAGGGAGGTTCGACTTTACTTAAAATTTTATTACTACCCCGGCCTTTATAATAAATTCAAATGTGCTGTAACTTTATTCCAAACTGTCGATGACCGTGGGACGATCGAAACTAGTCTTATTTTAAAATCAAATGTGTTGTCTTTTTTCTTAAAATTATTACTAGTCAGTACTTCTTTCAAGACCTTTGGAACTCAAAGTACAAATAACACGCTACGAGTCGGGAAAGAAAATAAATATGGTAGTGGAGATGATGTAACAGACTGGTTAGAGACGCGGACTCGTAACCTAGAGGTCCTATGGCTCGAGTCCCCTCTCATCACTAGCTTTGTAAAAAGCGTATAGAGCTTGCAGAGCTTGCAAGCTTCGCGCAAGCGCTTTTTTCCGCGTATTTGTCATTTCCCCGCGCGTCTGAGCGGTTCAGATTCTGGGTTTAATCGAGGAATAAACTTGCTTTTAGATACCACTTAAGGTATTCTGGGAATGAGAAATTTTGACGTGGATTAACTGCTTAATTGCGGCTGGCACATTGTTGTAGGGGACGGCTTAACGAGACAATTCCTATAATCTATAAATAAATCAACTTCTGGCATATCCCTATTTGCGTTTTTGTTTTGGCTTTATTTCCATCCTAAAATTGTTTCAAGCCGTTTCAAGTTTTCTCTGTCCCGGTAGCCAGCCTAGTGGCTCAAGTCAGTCAAGGACATACATACAGACATACGTGCATGAGAGCACTGCGTCAATTCATATATAAAAACATACTCTTCCATCGAGCCATGCGTTTAAATTTAAATTCCAATAAAAAGAAAAAAAAATAATACTAAAACAAGCAAGCTATTTATTCCTAATGGGCGAATCACAATAACATTTAGTAAAAGCAGCACAAATTTATTCTTAGGACAAAGGCAATACCATTGAATGAAGCTTTGAAAGAAGATGGAGAAGACTGATTGTTGGTATTGGAGGCCGGGAGACCGTTCCAGAGTGTAGCACCTCGATAGTGCAAGCTGCGTTTCCCTCCTTCAGCGAGTGGTCTAGACATAAACAGATTGTTTGCTGAACCTCTCAAGTTGTGCGAGTGAAATAGCGAATTTCTTGTGAAATTTCTCCAAGGCGAGTTGGAGAGAGATTTTCCTATTTAAAAAGTGAAGTCTACCCCAGATCCTATTACATCCCTTCAAGATACTCTTCATCCAGTTTACACGTATAAGCAGAGTAACACTTACCGCATGTCTATCTAAGACTGTGTTCTGTTGAAAGGCGATTCTTTCTTTAGCCAAGGAGAGACATTTTGGGTTAAAATTGCAGCCAGAAGGTTGCTTTGGCTCGTCCTTCACCTTCAAGCTGAATTCCGTAAAATCTGGTGCGCAAGCGTCATCTGGAAATTGGTAGATAAATATATGTCATCAAACTTATAATAAAAAACGGTACACTGCTAACGATAGTAAAAACAGGAATTTTGTTTACGTGCAGTTATCACTAGCGTAAGGAGAGAGTCCCTCACTCATGCTCTGATATATTTTTAGACAATAGTACCCAGATATACGTCCGCACTCTAACCAATATCACCTTTATCGTTTACTGGCAAAGAAAAGGACTGTTATTTCACTGACTGAAGAGATTGGCGACCCTGCCTTTTAACTACATATGCACTAGAACTGTAAAACAATGAAGACCTTTTTCTAATTCCAACGCATATAAAAGAAGTTTCTAACTAAATGGTAAGTCAGGTAGTTGTTGGGTGAACCCATAATCTTGAAAAATATTCCTTGCACTTCACAAGTGACGAGTTCTCAGTAAAATAAAAGGGAAAACGGGTGTCTATCTTAAACATCGAAACTTCGTGTTTGTTGGGCAAATAATTGAAAAGGAAGCCCATACATAATAACCGTCTTGTACATCATTGAATTTTTGTGTTAGCATAATAGAAATGACCATCATAAAAATGACACCATATCCCGCATTGCACAAATGGAATTAGCGATCCTGACTTAAACAGTGACAGGCTATGCCTATAGATAACACTTGACAGCAAAATGACCTTGACTTCAAAACACCTGTTCCGTTGCAAACATATTCAATGGAGGTCCTAATACCTGTTGAATGTAATATTCAAAAATACATTTCCAATTTTTCAATAAACATTTTCTTCTCTAAAACCGACAAACTAACCAATTATTCTTCCTACACCCATCAGGCAAGCAAAGCGATAATGTTCTTTATTAATGTGGCCATGTTTTGCGGCGTTCACCGCCTCGGAAGGAGGAAACGTGGAACTGCACCAAACCGAGGCCAATTATTGCACGGTTCGCGTGCCGTGCGGCTGACGGCGATCTATCTTGCATGGCGCCAATGTCTAATCTAAAGGAATCGGAGGTCTGCCTCACGTGAGATCCGGCAGAAAAATTTAATTCCAGCACTAAGAGAGGCCCAGAAAAACGACGGAACTAAGGCGTCTAACATCGACAAAACAGTTAATGGAAAGCGATACTAGTTTGACAGTATTCCAAATAAAGGAGTGGCGATCAGGCCAGCCTTACTTAAAAAGAGAAGGCAGTAGGAAATAAGCCTTCCTGAACTTTTCTCGTATTAATAAAGAGTTAATAGGATATGTAACAAATTGACATCAGTTCACAGCCCCAAAGCACGTATTGTTCTGCTTCGTTCTTATTGCTGTTAAGTCTCTCTGTGTGTAATCCATATGTTGATTGTGGTAGTTTTATTTCTATCTTCAAGGCTGTAAACTATATATTTTATTGTTATATCTGTCTATTGTAACACTATTATTGTATTGCATTGCATTGTATTTTGTTGCTTCTGCTTGCTAATAAAAAACTGTTGCTATGAGTGATAAATTATACAGCCAGAACTGAGTCTAGCTTATTTTAAATTATAAAAAGACACAGACATTATACTTATTTCTTAGATTAAAGGTAATGCCATTTAAATCTTCCATAAGCAAATACCTCTCCGAAGAGAACACTATTAAAACATTTCACTTTTCATCCTCGTTCAAACCATTGCATGCCATCATCTACAAACCTCCATTCCTTCTCATCTTGTAACCTGCTTTAGTCGTAACCCTAAAGGGTCTTGACGTGACTTTTCCTGTCAAGCCTGAAGTAAACTCCAGTGCGATGATCAGTTCCCATTTATTCCTTTCCTTGACTTCTGCCTTTTCAAGCCAGTACACTGGATGTCCATCTTCTGTTTTGTACACGGAGCCAAGATCTACCGTGACAACTCGACGTCTCGCGTCACTTTCTACAGTGTTTACATCTAGTTCAACGAGACCTAGAAATTTAAAACCTTACTCAGTGTAATGATATCAGTTTAACCAACACACCCCTCCCATTTCACTGGCAATGGACATTGTTAAAAAATTTAACAGACCATAGATGAAAGATATGTCCTACCTATTGTGTCATGTGTTTTAATTGCAGCTTCAGGACACCTCTGAATGTAAACTCTTACGCAGGTGATTTCTTCCGATGCTTGCATCACAACAGTTACTTCCGAGTCTTCCAAGCGATTTTCTGATCCTTTAGGGGTTTTCTTCGTCTTTTTGTTGTAAATAGCCTTCAAGCCCATTATCTGGACTTCTATTTCGACTTCAGGAAAGTCATTTGAAGACTCGTGAGTCTTCACGTTGGCGACCACGTTCTCTGTAACAATAAAAAAATATACATATGCATCACTTACTGGCAATTTTGTAACAATGCAAACGTAAAAAATACAGTTATAGGTTTTAGACGTTTGACTAATCTTGTAAAAACTACGCTGACTGATATGCCGATTATCCCTGCCCGCAGCAAAGAAACGTTACGTGCATCAAGAACGAGAAATGAGATTGGGACAATATTGTGCGACATTTTGTTTCCGCACTCGACAAGCTGAACGGAGGAGAACGAAAGCCGACCGAAATTTGTTTGACGAGCAAGTGCAAGCAAGCACTCTCGTCAACTCTCGTGCCAAACTTAAATCGCATTAGAATCTGGGAAATTTTGTCATTTATACACGAGCATTTAAGGTCTCACTCCTTGTTTGTTGTCGACTCTCGTGACCACCTGATCACCGACTCCGTTCTTTTTCGTCTTGTAGCATACCGGACAGGGATAAAAATAGTGATCTCAACTGAGACGTTTTAAACTTCTGCCCAATTAATTTTAACCCAGAATAATCGAAGGTTGATCGATTCGGCAACTCCAGAGTTTGCAAAGAGCAACTGCAATTGGCTACATCTGTCGTCTTAAGCACCCTACCGTCACTTAGAGGTTGGAATCCAAGCAGTTCAGACTGAATCAACTCGTCAATGTCATTGAGCTTTTCCTCCAAGTCAGGATCTATCTTCGAGCAGCTCATCTGTCATCTGTAGCAAACGAAGTGTGTCTGTTCGTCTTGGAAGATCGATTGAAATGGATTGAGATCCGGTGTGTCGCGGGTGTTTAATTAACTTCCACGTGAAAACTTTAGGTTAAGTACCCTAAAACGACACGACGCATGTCATTATCTTCTTGAACACCGATCTGTGGGGTTCGGCGAGAATTTGGTGTACCAATTAAGAAAGAAAGCTGATCGCATCTGTCTACAATCCTCGCAAGAAAGGTTGGGGACTCTTGGAAATTTTTTTCTCTGCTTTTCCCTACCTCGACAGCATCAACAACTTCGTTATACAGTCCCACCTCCCATTCATTGTTCCAATTTACATTACATTGAATGGGGGGTGGGACATTATAACGAACATGTTTAACAACACTTACAGACTTGACATGCATTGATCGTTCTTTGTTCCTCAGCAGCAATGTACGGGAATTGGGAAGGGGGGAGGGGTCAGGTCCTCTGCGATCATAATTACTTGAGCCACTGACGCGAATTTCTTGATCACGTCTGTGGTTCACTTCAAAAAGGCCCTGATGGGATTATCCCAAACGGCTTTCATTCGCAGTAGCTGAGATCCAGTAAGGAAAAGCAGTTCGAAGCCAAAAACAATTCAGAAGAAAAACTGCGATCTCCTGGATGCAATTTTTAACACCTTCAGCGTATATTCATTGCCACTGCTCAGCAACTGAAGGACGATGGGGCAACCTTGATTTGTTTTATGTGCTTTCGGTTCTTTTTAGCCTGGAGATTATGCCAAGATGCCAAGGCTTACAGATATTTTTCGACAATAATAGCAGCAAACGCTTGAAAAGAGTTACGAATGATAATAATAACAATAGTAATTTATTGACTTACGACGTGCGCGTGTTACTTTGAATATGTTCACACGCGCATTGCAGGAGAAAAATTACAGTAAAATATAATAGGGACATTTGAAATGATGTCCTGAGCATTTTATCTAATTTATTAAATTACAACTTTGAGAAAGAAAGAAGGGAACCAACAAGATAAGGAACCCATAAAATCTTTATATTATTGTATTTGAATATCTACATCCAACATGCCCTAAGTCTAGTTATCGTTAAAAGGGAAGGGCTTAAAAAAGGTACAGCGAGCTTAGCTTGGTTTGCTTTTGTCGGCCACCTGGCAGTGCTTCGTGTATAAAAAAGCAAAGAACGTTTAACTGAAATAAAAAAGACACTTGATAAAATTGAGAGAATAATTTTCCGAAAGCCCATACAAGGTCCCTCCAGCTAAGCTAAATGTTTGTGTTCAGATCCCGTCAGTTGAAGCTTCAAATCGCAAATACAGTGGAAGTCCCGTTGTTATTATTATGGCAGAACAAATGCTCTGTCATTTTATTCCCGTTTATAAGGACAAAGTACAGTAGAAAGCATTCCCACTGGTCGTTCAGCCATGACGTGATTCCAAATCCTGAAGACACAATAAAAGTAAACATTCCTCAAGAAATCGTGTTTATAGTATGCGGAATGATGTTTGTGCATCGGCTTATCATATTTTAACTTTGTCTCACGCGTCATCGTCGAAGAACGCCCGGGAGAACGATATTGTTTTTGCATCCGTGACACCATTATCGTTTTGCTTTCGGTATTCCCGTCTCTCCTCTCCGCTGCCAGATGAACAACTTGATTGTGTGTCCAGCAAACTGGGATGTTATTCGGACAAAAACCTTTTAGAGTTTATTCAAGTGTTGTTACACGATGCTGTTTTTCGCACTTGCCAGTTTCAGAAAATATGCCCCGGGAAAATATGTTAGACGCTGAAACGTAGACTTGTAGTTTACTCTTCCTGCAAGTAGCGAAGAAAGGGTGGTACACGTATTGTAATTTTGTACGCAACTTGACTCGCAACGACGTTGCGTTGAACGTTGTAGGAAAAATTACCTCAGTCAACACCTAAAAGACTGCGAGTAGACTCCTTGTCCTAATATATACAGCGCTTTACCTTATACATAATACATACATTAAATTCTTGCAGCCATTTTATCTATTTGCACAGAAGGCACACTTTCTTATGCGCGTAAATATACGACATATCGCTATCAAATAATGAACCGTCTACGTAAACCAATGTCACTGCGAAAATGGTGCTTTTCTTTACTTAACCAACAGAACAGGAAGACTAAGTAAATATGATATGGCCTTTTCTTCGGAAAAGTTGCGCAATTGAGAGGAAGTATTAATCGAATTCACGCAATACAGATTTCAAGGGTCTTTCAACGTTCTCAAACAAAACAAGCAATCAGTCTTAGAAAATAGTTTACGGTGTCATTTGGAAACATTTTTTCCCTAGAGAAAGCGGGGGGGGGGGGGGGAGGGGTGTGAACACTTCTCAAACATTTTCTTCAAGTTGCAACTGAACGATACTTGACAATTATTCTACATATCAAATGATATGTTGCGATATGTTGCAGCAGTTGAAAATGATCCGAAACAAACGAAGAAGTACAATTTATGAAAAAAGGCCTCTAATTATCGGGCCGGTCTGAAATACAGTAAAAGGTTAGCGTTTTCGCTTAGTTATTTTCAGCATTGCCTCAAGGGTAAGGCAGCTGGACGCTCTTCCAATGTCACGGTCAAACGTATGCAATTCATCGGCATCGCAGAGCCGAGAGCAGCTGAAGCAGATTATCTCAATGAGGCTTCAATCAAGATAACTCTGACAAAAACTGGTTAAGCGGCCAGACAGAATAACAACTTCTGTCAGAAATAGTGATTCTTCTTATCTAATTTTACTTCAGTTAAACCTTTGTCCAGGTAAGTCGAACCATTTCTCTTGTTATGAACGTCACTTAACGAGATTGATTTTATCTCTTGGACATGTGAACATGACATTTGTCAGGCTGTATTATAGCAGGAACGAAATATCTGTCATTATTTAACGCGATAACGTAAAATTTTGTTTGCTTCTTCGGGTTTTGAGGCTAGTATTTTTCTTTCGCTCGAGTATCAGCGCTGATATGGCTGGATCTGAGTGTGTTTTAGGCGAAACAAGTGAAAGCCAACGGGTCCGCTGAGCGGTATTTTGCTGGTGAAGGTCATTTGATATTTTCGTCTCCGTACACTATAAAAAACTTGAAAAACAAATACATGTTCAGTGCAATAATTATTTCTGGTCTATTTAGGAACAAGAAGCTGTAGACAGCTTGTGTTGGAGCTCCTTTAACATTGGTTAAACTTATATTAGCGATATGGCATCCCTGTGGACCTATCCCGCTAGCTACCTGTTGGGGGTACTAAGAAAAACAAAATATGAAAAAAATTTATTGCTTCATTTATTGGTTTATTCATTATTTTTATTATTTATGATTTTGTATTTATTAACATAATTATGTATTGTGATTACAGCAGGTCCACATCAGCAATTGCTGCCATTTCTCTTACTTAACCTGTTTTACAAATAACTTGAAGTATGTATGTATGTATACATGTTTGTACGTTGTAGTTAGGTTCTGGCAAAAGGCGAAAAGCGGCTACATGATGGCAATGAGTGCTATGATATCTTGGTGTTGGAGTATTGAGACCAAACCGAGAGTCAAAATTCAACCGTGGACGGCTGTTTCGAGCTGGTTGGTTCTCGTCAGTACGGTGTAGCAGCAAGAAGTAGAATGTTCGTTGAACATTTCAGCCGTAAGAAGTAAATTGATGGTTAAACACTCTATTTCTTTTTTTTTTTTTTTTTTTTGGGGGGGGGGGGGGGGGGCTTCCAGAGAAAAATGACTTGGGGTGCTAGTCAGAAGTTTTGAAAGGAACCCCCGAGGAGGTACCAGAATCTCGTTTTGAGGGCATGGATGAAGTTCATTTTAACCACTAAAAGGTACAAATTCACAAGCAATAAATTTCTGTCATATTTTTTTAATATCCCCACCAGGTAGCAGGATAGATGCCATATCGCTAAGTTTAACCTCTCAAAGATGCCTCGAGCATCCACGTCACTTTTTTTTTAGGTCCATGGCAAGATTTCATGAACTGACAAAATGTAAAAATTATGGCTATGTAGAAGCATCTTCGCATCTTCGACAAAGTGATGTGAACTAGTATCGGTGTAAAGATTGAAGGTAAGTTGCAGTCTGGGCTCAAAAGGTTCCCCCTGCTCTCAGGTCAACTGAATTAATGATCCCCCAACTGATCTGAAATTGTCATTTCAACATAAATAAACGAAAATTCATTTGGCAACTATCCTCTACTTTAAAAAGAAAACGCAACAACTGTGACTTGCAAAATTAACATGAGAACCAGATTTAATTCTTTGCATCACAAGGAAATACAATGACCGATCTGGGAAGGGCAAACTAATCAACAAAATTTGGAATGACTTCAGTTCTAAAAATTGTTACGTAATATTTGTTGAGTAGTGCTAAAATTGGCCGCAAGGGCTTTTTATATGCAAATTGTCAATGTTTACAGCGTCGCTTTCCCAAACGCAAATATGAATTATCAAAAACAGAAAATGACAGCAGCTTCTACAGCCAAAAATTTTATTCTAATAAACAATTCATATACTTTTAGAAAAGAAAAAAAAAACCCTTGCGTCTTTAATACCTGCGCGCAAACACGCACGTAACTTTCACAGTCACTTCGTCTCTGTTGGAAGCGATCGCTTGGATGTGCGGCTTTATGAGGCAAATTACAGAAGTTAACTAAAGAATTTAGGCTCAAATGATCAGATCACTTACACTGCTGTTGAAAAGTGCATCGAAATTTGAAACAACAAAAAGATTACCGTACTGTAGCGTTTCCCAGGTCTTGTAAGATAAATTTGAAGTCCGAGGTTTGGTTTCAATTTTACATTCTTTCAAATCCGAACGCGAAATGGATTTTCATTGCTTTTAAAACCTCCATGTCCTCTGTTTCGGCGGTTGATTGTTGTTCAGGGACATGTCTTTCCATTCTGAATTCCACAGAGAGGTATCTTAATTGAAAAATAAAAAATGAAATCGATCCGCAAGGCGCTCGATCAGTTTAAAAAGAGACCAAATAAAGCATATCGCGGGCTCACAATCATCGCCCATTGCGCATGTAAACAACTGTGAAATCCTTAACTCGGTGGCTACGCCCCGAGCAATAAAAGCTGATAACCATGATATACAGGTAAAGAAACGTGAACGAAACAAACGCAGAAAGCAACACGCAACAAAAGAAGCATTAGGCGATGACAGAGAATGCAAGAGTGGAATGTGAGCCTTGTGCTCAAAGATGATTGGTTTATCGGTGTGGAGTGCAATCTCGTACCTTCAGGGCGGAAAAAGGTTCTGTGCAATTTCTCTGCGCATATCCATTCGCGGGTTCAAGTGATCCCTGAATGAGCTGAAATTATGGTAAAAACACCTTTTTATTACATCTACGTTTTGTCCAATTTCATTGACTATGCTATGAAGTCGAACCGGCATCATGTACAGGTTTCGATGAGTAACAGACTGCTAACACAGCTGGTCGAAATTTCTGATAACTGTGTTACCTAAGCTTAATTCATCTTCATTTTACAATTCTCTATGTTCTCCATTACAAGACAATTCATATTTGGCCCCAACACAAAGGAAATTGAAATAAATCTTTTATTTAAAAAATTACTGCTGCTCAACCTCTGCTCACTGGATGCTTTTTTGTTGTTGTTACTGTTTATAAAACAAATTTGCATGACGTGAGAATGATGGCAAGAACCCGACCACCTTAAAATCTTTGTGAAACAAATTCAAAATCCACTTTAGGCGAAGTAACAAAGGGAAATTTCAGTAACTAAAGATATTTTCCTGCCTTCAGATGACCCATACAGCTCTGTTCACATCTTGTGTATTTGACCTGAACCTCGATACACAAACTGTGTCAAAAGAGGGGAGGGGAAAGGGGGTGGAAGAGGGTTTTGCGGGTGGGCATCTGGCAGTTCATTCGTGTTTTGTGTCTGAAATACTGATAAAACACAATCTTCCCTTTTTAGACAAATGTTCATACAAAATGAAGATTAGGGAGTAGACCTACTATACTAGACTTTCATGACTATTCCAGTACAATAGAGAAAGCCCAAGGACCCTGCCTCTAACGCGTCTAGTTTCATGGGGGAGAAGTGGAGAGGGGAGGGGGTGGAGACATGGCTGCCCTATTTTTCTTTTCCTCGTTGTTTTATTTCTTACTTACAACGTGTAATCCCCCCACGGACCGAAAGTGCAGACTGAATACAGTCTCTTATTATCAGTTTTAAAAATGCATCACTGTTATTGTCAGAGGTGATACAGTTTGATTTATTAGACTCAAAACGATGATGAAATTATCCCTTTTACATTTTATTTGACAGTGTAGACTTATCGAAACCTAAAGGGTCAACAAATCTGTAAACGGGGTAAGACTTTCTTTGTCTCCTACGCAGAATTATTAGAGACATGCCCAATTATAATGTCGAACCTTGTTTCAATTATGGCCAAAACTTGAATTGTACAATTAGCGTAACTCAAAAACACACTCCAACAAGTAAATATATTACGATACTGTTAGCAGAGGTTTGTGCAAGAACCCTTTGAGCGGCATGAGGGTGATCACCACTAATTTGTATTTTAATTTTCTTTCTTCGTTGTAAGCTTGAGTACTGCGCCGGAAATCTCACAATCGGCTGAGTTCTTCGTCGTTCTTTACTCGGGGAACATCGTCTTTTGAACAAATCCAATTTTTAAAAAAATCCCTTGAACCTGAGCATGTAATTTCATTTTAGGTTCAAGTAGTTAGAAACATTATTGGTTAATTTGAGCGCCACGTGTTAAATCTCGACAATTCACATGTCCAACTGCTAAAGATTACTGCAATCATGATAAACATGAAATAAGAAGGAAACCAGACTTGCCCATTGGAAATATTTTAATTCAAATTGATTTTAAAACTATTTACATTCACATCTTCCTCTTGTTGAGTAATTGTGTGGACCAGCCATGCATAAAAAAATTATTACAATAATGCACCTGGGGCTGGATTCACGAGCCCTTCTATGTCAAGATGTATCCTAAGTATTGTTTGATGACAATAGCTTATTGTTAATCCAACAATAGTCTATGGTTAATCCAACAATAGTCTATTGTTAGGAAACAATACATAGGATATATGTTCACTTACTAGGAGAGCTCCGTGAATCTGGCCCCTGAATGATTCAAAACTTCTGATTTCTTTTAAATATTTACATTTCAGAATTTCACCTTGGCGATTAACATGTATTGTGTGGACCTGCCACTAAAAATTCTTACAATAATAGATATGGATTCCAAAAACCTTCAGACTTCTTGGAAAAAGGTTTACGCAATATGGTCATTTGGACTGACCAATACTTACATTAATTTTATATACACACTCATTTTTATATATACAATCTCCGCAATTGAACATTCATACATTAATAACAAATAAAAAGAAAATCGTTTGGCTTTCAAGCCGGTGCAACATACAATAATTTCACTTTTGCACGTTATCATGACTTGTACAAAATTCCTTAATTGTGAAATGTGAGAGTTCTATTTGCACCATGCAAATAAGTTGACTTTAAGTCTCTTGGTTGAAAAAAGTTTTTAAAAAATACTTAAAATAGTTGTACCTCCTGATCTACAGAGGTTTTCTTTATACAAAACGAGAGGTGGCTACATGTTCATTAACATACAGTTACCGACTGGTCAATAAAGGCATACATAGAGACAAACTCGTACATGGAGTCCCTTAAACGGAAAGAGATTGTTTCCACGAGTAGTTCTCAAACTTTTCCTCCTCAAAGCCAAAACTGTAGTGGCGTTGCACTTTGCGCCTTCCGACTTTTCCTCTTGACTTTTTATTTTCGATTGACTTTTGACATACTCGTTGTATTATATGAGCCTTTATGGTCGACTTCTTTCGGCGTTCAAAGAAACACCTCCCACAGGCCCACCAGAAATCTTCTTCAGAAGACTTGTGTCCATTTGCCTTTCGACGGGGGCTGACCAGCTGGGATTTTTTCTCCACCAACTTCAGCAAACCAGGAAGCTCAGGCTGTTCAATAGCGCGGTGAATCCTTTCCACGCGTTCGTAATACGTCCTCACCTTTTGAGAACCAAAATAAACACAAGACATAAGAGCAAGAAAATAAACTATTTTTATCCAGTAAGTTCTGTTTGATGCAGTAAAGTTAGTCATTGTAACTACATGCTGTGAGGCTACCTTGATAAGCAGCTCCTAATAACCTTCTCTAGAAAGTTAGTGTTACTTTTACCAAATTGTTCAGTATTTTGTTTTAGTACGTCTCATAAGAAAGTAAAACTGAGCTATAAAAATGAAAAACACTTTAAGAGCGCTTTGCGTTTGCTGCATACTAACATGGACTGACCGACGATTATTAGTGCTTTTCCTAGACCAAGAAGCAAAAGCAAATGGAATTGAAAAGATATTTTACGACGGAGTCTTGCTCTGTGATTGACCTTACAATTTGTGAATTGGTTGTTGAAGAATTATGTTACACGCTGTCATTAATTGCATTCCGAAAAAGACTTCTTTGTGTATGCAGGCAAGTTGTAACTACGACTGTGACAACAGACAGCGATACAGTGAGTTTAAAGTGGAGGATACTGAAGTAGAGATATAAATTCCATTCCCTAAGTTGGTTTCAAAGTCATCCCAACGCTATGTTTTGAGAATCTCATCCATGGAAGCAATCGACCCATTGGCTAAACTCAGTGCCTCAAATCCCATTTTTTAAAGTGAAAAGATTAGGTCCAGCCACTATTCACCCTGTAGCGTGGCCGGTGTACATAGTTTAACTGACTTACCATCTGTTTATCTAGCACTGTGTCCGGTTGAAACAAAATTCTTCCTTCATCCAGAGGAGAACATTTTGAGTTAAAGTTACAATCAGAAAGTTGCCGGGTTACAGAATCATCTTTCACGAACAAGCTGAACTCCTTAAACTCTTGACTCAAGGCAGAAGCGTCATCTGGTAATTCTAGGTAGATAAAGTATATTTCAATAAGACAAATTATCGTGCTCTTTGCGTACAGAACCGTTCACGTTTTACGGTCATGAATCAGGTCTGGGAAACGTCACCCCTCTCCCATCATCAGAATGTTTCACATAAGTCCAGTCTCCTTACCCTAGCGTTTTCAGATTACCTTTTGCATGTCTAGTGTGTCTAAACAGTTGTATCCTGAACGCAAACAAATCCAGTAGCGCTCACAATTCTTAGAAAAATGGCTTTAAGTACCTGGCTTGTAACCAGCGTTTTAACCAAGTACATGTATACAGTAGTGTCGCATGCAGTGAAAACCAAAGGTAACTGACAAACCTTTTTTAACCAGTCTACAGCTTGACACCGATCTGAGTCTCCCCCAGTCATAATGGTCAGTCACAAAGTGGCCGTTTGAACCTGCTGTGATTTTACGAAGTAGTCGTTGCACTTTACAGGAACCAGCGCCCAATTCTACTGAAAAAGAAAAGAATAGTTATCTCATTATCATTATCTCATAGGAATCTTCAGTTGACATAAAGACTTGTTAGGGCAAACAAGCAAAAAGGACCGAAGCTCATATTGAACTCGTCAATTCATCAACTAATCAGCCGGTTTATGTTGACAGAGATAATCTTCTCTTATAATGCTACCTGACATCGCACAAGTAAAATTTATTCATGATCCTTAAACAGGTTCGCTTTGACTCTTAGACCTTAAAAATATGATAAGGCACATCATACTATCATTGGGTCAATGTTTAGAATATCTATCTTTTTGTTCAAAGCTGATATCAAAACTCCCATGCAACCACGTGATATGTAATATCATTGAACTTATTATTCGGCCGAAACGTTTTTTTACTTCATAATGGATATAATCTTACTATTTATATTTATTTTTATATTGCAAATTTTAAGTCAAAGCTTAACGTGCCCACCAACAAAGGACCCACAAACCGATATTAACAGAGTTTAGAGGCAAATCCTTACTACACCCAATCTCATCATAAAACAAACAAAAATAGTTTCTACAAACCTTCTTTCCCTCTACTCTTGTAACCTGCTTTGGTCGTAACCCTGAATGGTCTTGACGTCACATTCCCAGTCAATCCTGAAGTGAACTTCATTGAAATTATCAGTTCCCATTTATTCCTTTGCATGACGTCTGCCTTTTCAAGCCAGAAGACTGGATCTCCATGGTCTGTTTTGTACACTGAGCCAAGATCTACGCTGACAACTCGACGCCTTGCCTCATTTTGTAGAGTATTTACATCAAGCTCAACGGGACCTATACAAATCAAAGGCATCCATTGAATTGGTTGCATGATATTCAGGGATGACACAATTGAATATTTAGATGAGAGAGTGTTTAAACCTCGCCTTGATTTGAAATATTTATAGAAAAAATCGAAAAGAATGCAAGGAAATATAACATAGCCATCTCTTTGTCTCTACCTCAGTGCTCAATGTCTTCTTTCTCTACTGATAATGAACTTATCGATCATAACGAGATCTGCCTTCCTATTTTGCATGGAAACGTTCGTCAAGGGTTTCACTTGTATTCAAGTCAAGAAGAGTTGCCTGGTTATCTCCCTAGCTGATAGGACAACCTATGCAAATTTGTCAAGAATGTCACTTGAATACAAAAACTCAAAAATATTCTGATCGAGGATTAGGTTGAATTTCACTTGAATACAAAGAGTGCAAAACATTCCGATCGACGATTTCACTTGAATACAGACTCAACAACATCCCGGTCGAGGATTTCACTTAAATACGAAGACTCAGAAATATCCCTATCGATGGTGCCGTTATCGCTCAGTAGCGCAGAATACGATTAAGAACTGCGTATCTGAGTCAGTAGCGCTTCTAATTATTCCTGCAAAGTCGACGACTTTACTGACAAAACTGAATTCTGTATCAGTTACAGGTCTGATGTGAAGCGCCGCCAAAGCACGATCAGAAAACTTTGAAAGCAAGATGTTTTCATTCGACAGGAATTCAAAGAAATACAGTGATTCGCTAGTTGTCGATGTTAGTGTTTACACCTGCTGCAGAATTTATCGGTATGACGACACTTGTTTATCTTAACACGCCACAAGAACCCTTCAGTGAGTTTCTTAACGCCGAGTTTCATCCAAAAAAGCTACGATAAACAATGTAACCATCGGGCACGATTGTTTTCCCATGGGATTTCTTATTGTAATTTCTCGGGCTGTGCCATCCCAATACCTCGTTTCACTGCAGTTATTCCACGAGCTAAAAACGCGCTTATATTAATACATTTCAGCCAATCTGACAGCCCTCGAATTTATCGGTGATAGTTTTAGCAATTATATAACATGTACATGAAATCTAATCTTTCTTTTTAATGAGACCAGTTCTCTATTATATGAACGATGAGGTTGAAATAGGTCGAAAAATTAACACCTTCAAAAATAACATTTCCAGGCCGAGATTTAGTAAGAACGTTCTTCACTTTTGTTTACTTGTTGCTAAGTTGACAGTTTGGTTTGACAAATTGTAGCCATGAAGCCCAAAATGTTAGAACGCATATCAGTATTATATAAAGTGTGGTAGTTTTCTAATCACATCATCTCGTATTAGTTCTCCATTTAGGTTTCCTGGTCACGTCCACATTGATTTAGTGACATAACTTTTCTGATGCAATTGTTAAGTTAATCTTTAGCACTGTTCAAACACTGTTCAAATTACAAACATTTGAACTGTTCAAATACTGTTCAAATTACAAACATTTATTCCTGGTTCGGCATCAGCGTATAAACTAGACGTTATTATAAAAGAGGGAAAGCCTGAACCTGTCTACCTATTGTGTCATGTGTCCTAATGGCAGCCTCCGGACACCTCTGAGTGTAAGCTCGAACGCAAGTGATCTCCTCAGAAGCTTGCACCACAACAGTTACTTTCGAGTCTTCCAAGCGATATTCTAATCCCTCAGGAGTTCTCTTCGTCTTTTTGTCGTAAACATCCTGTAAGTCTATTATTTGGACTTCGACTTCAACTTCATGAATCTTGTTTGGCGACCTACCACAATTCATGAAGACGGCGTCCATGTTTCCTGTAACAATAACATGAACTTCGTTTAAAACATTTATGCTGTAGGTTTTCAGGAGTTCCGTTATACCTGCAAACAGAGAACACTGCATTTATCTATATAACGATCGAAAACATGGATTATTGCAGGCCAACAAAAAAAAGTTAACTACAATGCCAAGAGCAAGAGATTAAATCGAGAGAAAATTATGAGCTGGCTCTAAAACCTCTCTTTCCCTGGAAAAAATACGCTGGCGTAAGTTTCGCCGTGTTTTCTCTTTCCTCAGTTGAGTTCTTTTTGCAAGCAAAAATCATGCACGGAAATTGCACTGAAAAGGCTGGTCGAGCCACGTAAGCACGGACCAAACGAGAGCCGACTGATATTAATTTTAAAAAAAACTTTGTACCCACGTCAACTCTCAGGGGCAAGCTTTTATCAACATTAAACGTGTTTGAGTTTCTCTAAAGTTCACTGATCAATTTATTTCTCATACGTTGTTTGACCACCGATTCTCGTGACCACATAACCGTCGAAATTATCTCATTTGAAACCTGAAGCTTGTAACGTTGTACCGGCGATTTCGACGGACACCGTTTTAAAAATTATTTCAATTTTTTTCTTACCTGGATTGCCAGCTAAACCATCCAGAAATTCCCGCGTTTGCGAAAAGGAACCCAAAGTGTTCACTCCTGCCGCACTTAAAGGTTCAAAACCCAGTTCAGACTGAATAAACTCATCAATGTCATCGAGTTTTTCTTCTAAGAAAGTGTCCATCTGGAGCAAGTAGTTTTGGAACCAGCGCCGATATGTTTACTCCATGGAAGGCTGAAATGCATTGAGATGCAGTTTGTCTGTCGCGGACTATTAAGTGTCTTTCAATTTCCAAACACAGGTTAACTACCGGTAGACACGCATGTCACGCACTGGAGAGGAAGTCGTGTCTATTTGCTAGCGTTGGCTTTTGTAGAATACCGATTTGCGGGGGCGAAGAGAAAAGAATCCCAATTACTTCCGGCTGAAATTAACCTTAAAAAGACCCTCTTAGAATCGACCAAGAGACACTATTTTACGTTACAGAGAATATACAAATGACAAAAAAAAAAAAATCGAATAATTACAACCATGCATATGCAAATCTCACCGCCTTGTGTACTTTCTTCCAACGTCCACTATTCCAGCATTATTTTAGACATAATTCCAGCAAAAGGTTTCTAGAGTAATCAGAAGAGCAAATTTTGTAAATTCTAGTGAGGATTAAAGCGACGCAAAGTAATACTATCATATCAAGGAACATATAAAAATAATCAAACAGTCTGTGGTGATAATCCAAGCATTTCAACTTAACGACAAAAAAGGGCACAATACTCTCAATATTCTGAACTGGCCATTTTTAGCGGTGGATCCGAAGAGGGAAGACTTCAAGAGCCCTCTAAAAAGTTGATTTTTAGGAATGTCAGTTTTTGGGGATATAAAGAACAGCATTATTGGCAGAAATTTGGGAATAATCTCCATAGGCCCTAGGTATTAAAAACGATGCGAACTGATTCCGTTGAAGCCTGTAATCTCTTGTTTCAAATGTATATGAGGCAATATGAAGAGCATTCTACTAATAGTGTCGTCCGTCACATCTGGTGTTCACACGATTGAAAAAAAAATCTTGGCTAAAGAGCGAGACCGGAACTTAAACATCACATTCAGACATCGTTTATCAACAATTATGAGTTGCGAAATACTCAATTAATAGACATCCTTTCCATGGATCGCTGGCCGTCGTCCGCAAGGCAAGACACGTGAAATTATAATTTGGTGTGCCGACAACTTGCGCAATCCAGCGGAAGTGTAAACAGAAGTCACGCATTTAACGCTTGAACAAAAATAATTCAAAACATTACTTTCTCCATTATCTCTTCATTCCTGCAACAGTTTAATTCATGATTTATTTCGTGTGCACGCTATCACTGATGATGAACCTTTGGCGTTTACAAGTCGGTAAAAAAATTTTCTTTTCATCAGCAACTTGGTAGGAAAACTCACGACCGTCAGACGGTGTAATCGTATTTCAACATTTGTGAGATGCGAGGGTGTTGATTTAACTTCGGCCTTTTCATGCATGACTGTCGGCCACTTCACTTTGGGTTGGCCGACAATTAAAAGTCTTACAAAAGTTACGCAATCTAACACTGGTGAGGGAAATGTCATGTAAATAGAAGGTCGCGTGATACGCAGTGAACGACGTTTGCTGAAAAACGATTCCCGACAGATCTGCAAAGCAATGTTTATTTGGGAATTTCCACAAACCTGAGCTGGAATGTAGTTTGAATTTGGCCCTCTCATTTTAAACGAAAAAATATTAATTCATTATAGAGTTGAACAGCAGAAGGTTAATTTTAGGCATATTCTATTTATAGTGTAAATATTATACCTGTCACGGAACGTTTACAAATTTATTCACAATTCTTACTGCTAGTCACGCAACAACATCTGTTTATGTTTCAAATCTGCTTCATGACAAACGGATCTCAGTGGTTGTCGTTCAAATTACCGTCTGGGTTTGAAATCTTTTGAAAGTTTACACTCAAACAACTTTCGTTAAATCCTTTTATTAAACCCCTTCTTCAAAGGAGAGTACATTGACAAGTGGCTCAAACACTTCACGGTTAACGAAATTTTACATATTACAGCGTATTTCGCAATGCGCTTTATGTTAAAATTTACAATAAAAGGAAAAACTAATGAAAACGCTAACAAAACAAAATAAAACTAATAACTTAGTATCTCTAAAAAAACGTTGCATGTTAATTATAAGACGACGACTTCGAGAGATAAGGAGAGTAATTTTGTCGCTTCAGTCATGTTCATATAGATAAGAAGCTATATTTCGGTCTGCACGTCATACATGCATTGCAGCCGACTGGAATAAGGTCACGTACACTGAGAATAGAATATGGGTTCTCCGTCGCACAGTATCAATAAGAACAAACCGGGCAGGAATATTTTTGACCTTGACTGTAAGGCACCATCTCTTTAAGTTTACTTATTTAAATGAAGATAAACAATATCATTCGGAAGAAAGTTGCATAGGGTTGCGCAATGATATCAAGAGGAAGTGAAAACACAAATCACGCAATACAAGCATGAACCATTACCCTTGGACCCAGAGGTTTTCTTAACCCCTTCTCCTCTAAGCCTGCGAACACAGACGAATTTCCTGAAGCGACAGCCGGAAATAGGTCTGCGTTACGTTCGCAGGCTACAATTTTTTCTTATTTTTATTATTATTATTATTTATATTTTTTTACATAAGAACCTTTTAGATAACAACGTTGAGGCTGAGATTAAGGCTGGTTTCCATATGATCGCAGATCGCAGACCTTATTGCGATCTGCGATCATATGGAAACCAGCCTTTAGATAGAACATGGTTCTATCTTCTGCGATCGTCTGCGATCACGATCGCAGGATCGCAGACGATCGCAGACCTTATTGCGATCTGCGATCATATGGAAACCAGCCTTTAACTAAAATTTAAGAACATACTAAGAACATTACCAGGCTGAGAGTCAGTTAAGCCATATTTATTTTGACCAAATGTTTTTAAAATTAATAGTATAAATACGGATAAAATAATACAGGTAAAAATTCAGTCTATACTGTACAATTAAACCAAATAATAGGTGTCTTGGTTTCGTCCGAATAGATTTATTGAAATACTATAACATAACTAAGAACATCTTAAGAACATTTCAGGCTTAAATTGCCAAAAACAATGAGAACGTTCAGCCCCAGCCCCAAAATTAGACGTTCTTATAAAATAGTGCACCTCAAACAAAATTGTGCCGCGAAGCGGCGACAACAAAAAGAAACGGCGGCAAGATGCGTGGCTCGAGCTCGAGCACGTAAAATTTTATTTGTCCGTTTTCTGTCTTTCTTGACAGTATTAGGAAAGCTTCCGACGCGAATCGCGAAAGGGACCAGGGTAATTTTAAATCATACAAAAAGTACTCTGAGGAAATGGCCTTCAGTGTAACATAATCCAGGACTTAACCAGTCGATTTCATCAGTTTACCTTGAAATGTTAGGTATTATACCGCCGAAAAAATGATCAAAACAATAAAAAATAATGATTAAAAACCTTTCCTGACTTCACAGCTTGAAAGAAACTTGTGCCTTCTACAATTGTCATAGTCTGTCAAGGCCATGAGATTACTTGACCCTGTAATCTTGCGAAATAGTCGTTGCACTTTACAGGAGCTATTCACGTATTCTGAATAGGAAACCGCAATTTCCGTCTCAAAAAAGGTAAACTTATATTTTTATGAGGGTTTTGTAAAAGCAGAAATCTGACAACGAAAGCATGTTCGAATTTACAGTACAAGTTATTTCTGTTAAAATATCTTAATGGCTCTCCTAAAACTATCAACAGCCACTGCAAGAAAAAAATCGAACGTGAAACACGTCTACCTTGACGGAGACTTTTCGTATGTAAGTATTTGATAAATTCAAAGTATGCTCATTGCAGCCCCCTGCTGTAAATAGGACTACGTAAAAAGGGACTGACCACTTTGAGTACACGTGTGGTCTATGATATAGCTCACTGATCATGGCTTCAACCGCATATTAGGTGTACCTATCTCTATCACGACCATTTAGAACACCTGAATTTTGATGGGACTTTGGGTCAGAAGAGTTCGGAGGTTCAGTGGTCCGAGCGGCTTGATTGGTGCCTGCATTGTCATGTTGCCGGTTTCCTTCTAAAGACAATAAACTTTACTCCACATTGTCTCTTAATAACTAGTCGTTCAAAACCCGGGGAACGGTATTATGCGAATAAGTCGCTATCCAGGAGAGAAAATGTATTAGTTGGAGTACATTTAATCCGCTGGATAAGGTATCTGCTCTATGAATGACTGGAGCCTGATGTATTACACTCTTTTGTTTGTTTGGTTGGTTGTTGTTTATTATTATTATTATTATTATTATTATTATTATTATTATTATTATTATTATTATTATTATTATTATTATTATTATTATTATTATTATTATTATACAATTTTATGACAGCAAACTGTAAAATCACTCAGGTTTTAATAGAATCAAACTGTATCTAGTAGATTTTATTCTTTATTATTGTTATTATTATTATTATTATTATTATTATTAGAAGTCTAATTTTGGGGCTGAGGCTGAACGTTCTTATTATTTTTGGCAATTTGAGCCTGAAAAGTTCTTAAGGTGTTCTTTGTTATCTGTTATAGTAGTTCAATAAATCTATGCGGACGTGACCAAGACACCTAATATTTGGGTTAATTGGACAATATTGACTGAATTTTTTCATGTATTATTTTATCCGTATTTATACTGTTCATTTTAAAAACATTTGGTCGTAACAAAACTGTTCTCAGCCTGGGTAATGTTCTTAGTATGTTCTTAAATTTTAGTTTATCTCAGCCTCAACGTTCTTATAAAAAAAAAGGTCATTATAACAAAAAAGAGAGAGAGAGAGAGAGTGTATAACCACATTCAGTCGGTTACTAGCCTGTGTCGCAGCGGGTGTTATAATCAGTCTGCGACGCAGGCTAAGTGTTACGTGCATAGCAGTGAATAGCGACAATCTTTCGACATGTCATCTAAAGAAACGGACGACAAATTAACAACTACTGACCCAAAATGGCTGATAAATGGGTTAACATGTTAAAGATGTACGGCTCTTGTGAAAATTCAAACTATTTGAGCGCTTTCAATCGACTCTGTTCCTTAACTTCTAATTTACCAAGTGGTTTAGTGAATTTAATATCGCCATCCATATTGTGATTGAACACTGGTAACTGTGAACCCAGCCGTTGTATAAATCTAGGTAACACATACAAACTCATGTAAAGGTGATGGCAAATAAACTGACAAATTAAAAAAAAAGCCAAAAAAACATGTTAATTAATGAACACATGAAGGATGATTAATGACATTATCAATAAAAATAAGTCAAAAGATTGCATATGACATGAAAATTTAATGAGTATTTTATTAATGTAGGACCAAATTTAGCGGCTCAAATACCTAAAACCACAAAACGTTCAAATCGTATTGAAAGCAAAAAACAGTCGACTCCATCTATTTAGATCCATTCACAGAAGCTAAGGTAGACAAAGAGATAACAAAGCTAAGTACAAATAAGCCAAGTGGTTGAGATGACGACATTTCCTTAAAGGTAGTAAAAAGTATTGCAGATTTTATTATGAAACCCCTACATATATTTTTAACCTGACTATGGTAACAGGTAAAATCCCTGAAACATTTAAAGTAGCTCTTGTCACTCCAGTTTATGAGGGTCGATTAGGGCCGATTAGGCAGTGATAATGAGAAACTTTCAAATTATCGTTGTTTGACCAATTTTTATTTTCCCAAGTTTCTAAGACAATCATGATATCTTATTTAAAAGTCAATATGGATTTAGAGCTGGGCAGTCCACCAAACCAGCAATTCTTGAGCCTGTTGATGTAAATGTAAAAAAAAAATGTAAATGCAATTTGCTTACTGATGGAGCACCAAAGAGCTCTAGGAACTCGATCAAAGGTGACCGTGCTTTCCAGGTCGAATTGGAATTTGGAAATGTTGGTTTTTGTGGACAGAGGAAAACCGGAGTACCAGGAGTAAAACCTCGGCGGGGGGGGGTGGGGGGGTGGTGATAACCACACACAGGAGGGTCATAAGCTCCTGCCACACACAGGAGCATAAGCTCCTGCCACACAACAAATTCAACCCACATATGGCGTCAACACGCGGGAAATCGAACCAGGGCCACATTGGTGGGAGGTGAGTGCTCTCACACGCACTGCGTCATCCCTGCTCCCCAGGGATGATAAATATCTCTTTTCATTGAAAGAAATGAGTACACAATTGGGATATTTCTTGACCTTTGTGGGGTGCCACAAGGATCAGCCCTTAGTCCCTTACTGTTTTTGATTTATGTGAATGATATATCTGAAAGCTCAACCCCTAGTAATCATTTTTATCTTTGCAGATAACACTGACTTATAGTTGCAACTTTAAAAATGATTACTGCAAATCAGGAGATGAATAAAGTTGCTAATTGGCTTGCAGTTAATAAAGTTTCCTAAGGAACGTAAATAAAACCCAATTTATACTCTTCAAGGCGGGGAACAAAACGATAGCGAACAATGTTGAAATCCGCTAAATTAATGATCAAATTATTAGACAGGTAGTAAAAGCAAAGTTTTTGATACTGATAACAGACAAAGAACTTTCGTGGAAACACCATATTGAAGAGGTAACAACTAAGCTATCAAAGATATCAGGAATAATTTTCAGAATTATTGTTCTGTTGTTAAATAGGAATGATCTATTTCCAAAGACTTAACGTAGAATTTAGAACGCTCTGATCTATTCATATTTTCTATGTTGTAACATTCATTGGGCAAGTAACTACACAACCTACAAGACTTGAAGGAATTCACCAAATTATAGATGGGAATCAAGGCCATTATTTCTATCATTAGAACTACTAAGTATATATGAGTTGAACAATTCTCGGTTGGTCTGCCTTTAATAAGTTCTTCAGAAACAATGATACCGAATCCATACGTATACAATACCAGATGCTCCACAAAATCACATCTAAACTTTCAAAGAACAAATTATGGAAAATTTTGAGTAAAATATAGAGAAACTGTATCTTGGAACAGCTTGCCCACACAGGTTTAGAAAATTAAATCATTGTATACTTAAAAAACAAAACAGGAAAACGGTTTATTCAAAGTCATTATGGTCCTTCCCATTCATAGCTGTTTTTCATCAATTTGTTACATTTTAGTTCTGTTACGCTAAGTTATATCTCAATATAGGCACCATGATAAGATGATTACTATTACATTGATGTGATGATTGAAAAGCTCTCCTAAAAAAAGCTCCAGCGAGCTTGCAGAGATTTTGCTGCTACCAAATAAGTAACTGTTAAGGTCAAAGTAATGTATAGAAGAAAAGTGGCAAAAGGATTTCATGCAGTGTCAGATAACACCACACACTGCATAGCCTGTCTCCCTTTTTTCATTTTTTACTGAATACGAAGAAGAGACCGTCACTTTATATCACCAAAACACCTCGGCTAACATAACAAATGTTTTAGGGATAAAGTCAAAAGACAACCTCAGAGACAAACGAAAAATATTTCGAAGATGTTTACAGTATTAACTATTTTTAAGCAACCAGCTCTGATTAATGACAATTTATAGAACTAGCCCAGGAGATACCTGACATGCCCCATTTGAAATAAAAGGAGAAACCCCAAGACAGAAAACCCTAAGCTTCATTCAAAAGATTACCAATTACCTTTGGGTGCTAGACAAAGAAGCAGAAAATAAGACAACAGGAGGAATGTGTTCTTGAAGTCACTGACTGTGTATTTAGTCCATCAAAATTCATTTGAAAAGTTGGATGTTTTCCTTTAGGACCAACCTCAATACACGATTCCTACAGTGGCTCTAAGAAACCCAATGCCCTTGGCATGAGACCATAATCGCTTGCTTTAACTGACAAAAGTTTCAGTGTGGAATCAAAAAACTACATGTCAAGTATCCCTTCATTTGTAGAAAATCACAAAGTCAGGGTCCATGATGGCATGTTGTCTAATCTACTGATGTTAACAGCATTGCCACTGACGCTTCCAATCTTAAGGGTTTTAAGGTTTCTTTGCTCACATGCAGGTATGACCAAAGACCTGTGGGAGACAGAATCTCAGTTCAGAGACTTGACTTCCTCATAAAAGTTCCAGAAATGGTGCAGCAGACATAACAGTGAAATATGCAGCAGCCAAAGACAGAATGCCTTAATAAAAACCGAATCGTAACCAATGATTAACCATTTTACTCTAAAGAGTACCCAAAATGCGCAAAATGGGCAGAAAGTCACAGTTAAAAATTTCAAGCAGCTACACAGAAAAGTAATATTTAAAAACTTTCAATTGAGTGGTCACACTTTAATAATTTACCCACAGATCGACTCAGAAACGTTAGCATCGCAGTACAAGACCATCATGAAGTACAAGTGACATTGTCCCACATGAATATTATGTTTACTATACCAGTGAAGGCCAAGCGGGAGAATTTGCGCCGTCAAGACCTTTCTTCTTTTATCAGTTGCTCCTTGTAAATTCCTCTTTTCAACATGAGCGTTTGATTATGCACGGTACATCTATTACCACGAGAACCTTACGATATTTGATACCCTGGTAAAGTAAGGTTTAGTAACTTGCTAACATACTGTATCAGTATAAATCAAGGTGCTCGAGGGTTTCTTGACAGCATGTTTAGAAAGACAAACACGTGAGATTGTTTTCACAATTTACATGCAGTACCACTCGAAGAGAAAAACATTTCACCTACGTTACAAACATGGCTTTGTGAGATGATTCCTTCTGAACTTTAACCAACTGCTAACTTGAATTTCAAACAAGCTGCTCTAAAGAAATTGATAGTAGCCAAGGAAACTTTTAAAATCATGCAGCTATCCCAGAACTGTTCAAGGCCACGAAGGAAAGCACATTTAAAAAAAAAATAAATAAATAAACTGGTTATACGTTGCATTTCAATCATTAAGGGCCTTTAACGTTCAACGGCTTCATATAATTCCCCATAGCTGGTCTATCTATTTCTGTTACCAACTAAAATTAAAGTAAACCTTTAATTAGAGAATAATGTTCAAGTTGTTATAAATTATATCATTTGTGCAGTGGTCCAAACACGGGCTCTCGCATGACCACTCTGTTTTACAGTGGGTACTTGGGCCCCATTCTACAACGATTCAGACGGCAACACTTTGTCTAGTTAAGAGACATTTGAGGTTCATTTTTTTGTTCAATCGTTGTTTCTTTATGTGTCCAAGCATTAAAAATACAAACCTCCTTTCCTTCTCATCTTATGTCCTACTTTGGTCGTAACCGTAAATGGCTTGGACGTTACATTTCCAATCAAGCCTGAGCTGATTTTCATGGCAATTATAAGTTGCCATTTATTCCTTTGCACGATATTTGCGGCCTTTTCAAGCCAGTAGACCGGATGTCCACCTGTGGTCTTGTATTGGATGATTATCAGGAAATAGGCACATCACATAAGTAAATTTCAGTGGCCTACTTATTAATATATTGGGTCATGTGTCCTGATGGCAGCCTCCGGACACCTCTGAGTGTAAGCTCTAACGCAAGTGATCTCCTCAGAAGCTTGCACCACAACAGTTACTTCCGAGTCCTATAAGGGATATTCCAATCTGTCGAGAGTTTTGTTCGTCGTTTTGTAGTAAACATCCTTTAAGTCCATTATCTGGACTTCAATTTCAACTTCAGGAGCATTGTTCGATGACTCAGCATTCGAGTTAGCGTCCACGTCTCCTGTAACAACAATTACGTTTGCATGGATAAGGTCAAGGATTTCAGAAGTCTAATGTTCGCAGCAAACTACTGTACATGTAGTCACTTAATCCATCGCTGATAACAAAACAACGCTATCATGATTAACAAAAAATGAATTTTTGGCACACAAACCAAATATGTAGACTGGGTCAAGCTCTTTTTGTCCCCACAAGATTTACACCCACCATGCTTGTTTTTAGCATCTCCTTCTTCAGACTTTTGGCTGAAAATGAAATCCTTATGAAGGTTCCCAAACCCAAGCGGGCTTTGAATGCTCGACGACGTAAACCGGCCGCTTATAAAAAGCACGTGTCACTCACGCTTCTTTAATATGTTGCGATCTCGAATTATTGCTATTATCACTATTATTCAAATTGGAGAGACGGTGTAAAATTCATACTTATTTTATCCTGACCTGCACTGGGTGATCCACGTAAAAACTCCAGAGCTGGCAAAACGTAATCATTTGCGTACGTCATTGAAGGTGGCTCTCCAGCAGTAAGGCATTCTGGTCCCAGCGTCAGTATAGACTGAATAAACTCTTCAATGGCGTTAAGCTTTTCTTCCTTTTGAGAATCGAACTGTGAGTAGCTCATTCGGGGAGAAACTTGGTCCGTGTGTTGTTCTTGGAACACTGACATGACTTACGATCCATTCTTCGGACTTTTCGATGCCAGCGCTTTATTTAGGTACCTGTACATTTCATGTATGCTCCCAAGGATACCCTTGGAATTCGTCTTTCGAATGCAGATTTAGACTCGTACAAAATTTTGAATGTATTTTTAGGATGTGCTTCGTAATTAGTGGCATTCTAAAAACTGGTAATTACAAAATTATTTCACCAAAGAGCAGTTCAACCACGATTTACTTCATATCAACATATTAAGATAAAATAACAACATAAGTCACGTACGGCAACCCCGTTTTTGGTTACTTCCTAACAAGAGTTGACAATGCACTAATAAGTATATAAACGAGCACGTCAAAAGTGAAAAAAATCGCCGACAAATTGAAATTACAGTTGTAGCTGTGATCACAATTAACATAAAACAATTTATCGCTTTATATCTTGCAGAAAAATCCACCGTTATGCCGCATATTTATTGGACCTATTTATTTTCCTTTATAATTAAATAACGGAACAAAAGGGTTGCTCATTGAAGCCTACAGTGTATGATTGTTGTGGAACTCCAAAGATCATAAGACATCATCATATTACTATTTCATTTTTTTCCCGAAATTTCGTTGAAGTTGCCAGCAGGAAACGAATTTATTGATTGTTATTTACCTGGCTGACAAAACGCGTGAAGTCCGTCATGTACATTGAAATGTTCGAGAAACATGGGGTCACATAGGGTTGCGCAATCTGGAGGAAGTGAAACGAAATTAAGAGGAAGTCACGCGACGCAAACCAATCTTAATAACTACAGAGATCGCTTTCTTATCAATCTGTTCAATTCTGCAACAGTTCAATTAACGATTTATTTCCAATGTAGGCTACACTCGTTTGTACGCTAGAACACTGTTTGAACCGGCGTTGCCGTCAACTGATATTTAAAGAGTGTAACACGTGACAGCGTACGCCGATGACCCTGTGGCCCTTGCTTTTATAAAAAGCTTGTATATCCTGGCATGCAAACTTGAGACGATAAGACATCGTTCTTTTTTTAAATCTTTGTTAAAGAATACTGATTAATTTAAGAACTGAAGAGCTCATTAAACGCTATTATTAGTACGACCTCGCTATTTATAATGTCGACAAAGATGTGTGAGCTGGCCATCTATATTTGCAATACGTCAGCTGTGTTATATTATTTAACGTTCAAAGGTGCAAGGGCAAAACAATTCTCGCATGGCTTTACCGTGAGAAATTAATAATGCAAACAATGAATGCCTTAGACGTGCAAAAGAAAGTTATGCTCGGATGTTCGGCTATGATTGTACACGAAACGCATTTAAGTGTTTTCTTTGTTTGTTTGGTCGGTTGGTTTTTCTTTTTGTCTATTATTATTGTTGGAAACACAATCGATCGATTTTAAGTGTATGTGCTTTATACATATGTAAAATTATTTTTTGAATTGTATAAAAATAGTTGTTATAAAAGACTATCAACGGATACAATTGTAAATCGTAAAATCTCTTCAATATTTTGGTTTCGCCTAAACCATTGTTAACTAGGTGAAATGCTTTTACAGCAACATAGAAAGGTGCTTCTTAAATAACAGCTGGACAAGCAACTTCTTTACAATTGAAAGAGGAATGCCCTTTGTCTCCCTATCTTTTTGTCCTTTCAATTGAGGTCTTAGCCAAAGCATTTAAAAAAAACCCAGAAGTATCAAAGGAATCTTTGTCGATCAAGAAGAAATTAAAATAAGCCAATATCCAGATGATATAACCTTCATAGCGTCGCTCTCACGGCTGCTCTAAACACACGAATTTAGCGAAGTCTCGGGACTCAAACTCAATAGTTAGAAAACAGAAGCTCAGGCTCTGTGGATCGGAGCAAATAGTGGGAAAAATGAAATTCTTCTTACAGACAGAAATTTCAGATGGCAAAATAGTAAAGTGAGATATTTAGACTTATGCCGGGTTTACGACTGACCCCGAAACCACTGTAGTTTTAACTACAAGGAAAAAGAAGAAAAGTTATAAATATTCTAAGTAACTGGAAGTACCATAGATTAACCGGCTACAGTGGGAAAATCACAGTTCTAAAAGGCCCAGTGCTTCTCAACTTGCCTATGTCGGTCCTGACGAGTTTGCCAGCATTACAAAGAAACAAATAATTAACAAGATTAACAAATTCTTCCATTTGTTTCTTTGGAATGGAAAGGCTGATAAAATAAACTGAGCAAGATGTAATGATTATGAACAACTTCCCAGCTGGGGGCCTCAAAATGAGTGACATACTATCTTTCAATAAAGCGCAAAAAGCCACTTGGATAAAGAAGTACTTGGACACAGGCAATCAAGGTAAATGGAAACTGTTTTTCGATCTTGAGCTGAAAAAGTTTGAGTGTACCCTACCTTTCAAAAGCAACCTTCACCGCAAGATAGACAAAGCTAAATATTTTCAAGACGCACGACAGTTTTTAAAATAAATTCTCCTAATCTGGTCAGAACCCAATTTTGAAGACAAGAGGAGCAAAACAAAGTGTATGGTAAGACTCACTTATAAGAATTAACGGCAACCCCATTTACTGCAAAGAATGGTATCGTAAAAGTTAAACACTTAAGAGACAGACACGAAAAAAATTCCCTACTCTATCATGGTTTCAAAAGAAATACAGCATCAAGGTCCAGCATTTGTATGGTATACCTTGGAACAATATCTGCTCTAAATACGCTATGGTAAACATTTAACCTTGGAGACGATACAAACGAAGGCAATGGATACGAGAGTTACTCCACAAAACTAATGAAATCTCAAAAAGCAAGCAGGATGGTGTATGATAAATTAATTACAGAGGAAGTGCTTCCTCTACCCTAAGCCAGCGAAAATGGACCGAAGCCTGCAACTTAGGTCAAAATGAAAAAAAGCGGAGCACGGCCAATCAACTGGCCCCTAAAATCACAAAAAGTACAAAACTCAGAGAATTTCAGTTTAAACCTTAGCAGAGTATATCGACAATAAGAATCAAAAAAACCTCCAGTGTTCCTGATGCTGAGAGCTGAGGAAATCTAACCTACCTAGGGTACTTGGAAAAAAAGGAAGAAGCCCATATTTCAATGCCATACTGGACTAAAGACAGCATGTGGCTCCTTAAAAGAAAATCAAGTTGGTCAAGCGGTAGCCAGTGTTTACATACCCTAATGATATATAACTTGTTCTTGGCTTTACTGAGTAGACGCCTGGAACTGAAGGTCCCATCTGGTGCGATCTTCCTCCAATGTGGCACAATGCGGCACAATAATTTCTCCAGTTTGGGCAGGGAGACGGAGTGATATATTACTGCGACCACGAACTATTATCTCCCAGGTTTTCTTCAAATTTAAATTCAAAAGGTTGATATCTGCCCACTTAGTGATATTTTCTACTTCAATACCAGAGGTATCAGTGTTCGCATTTACCAGAACACTTAAAGTAAGATAATCTGCATATTTGACGAGAATGCTTGTAGACGGCGAGACTGTCTTGATGTCATTTACCATCGTGGAAACCAAATAAGTCCCAAGGACAGTACTATGGGGAGCTCCTCTAGTGATAGGAAGAAACGAAGCAACCTGTCCATCATCCACAACCCTCTTTGATCTTTTGCTAAGAAAATCTATAATACATTTTACAGTATAGAGATTAGGAGGAAGCTTTTTGAGTTTGCTGCAAATGGGAAACCATATCAAAAGCCTTTGAGAAAGTGCGTCCGTTGAATATTTAGCTGGCCCATTCAACTATTGTAACCACATATGCTGGCACTTAAAAGTAGGGCAATAGTTGTGCTGCACTTCTCTTTATAAGCAAATTGATCAAAAATTCTCATAATTATATTAGTGATTGAGATTGGTCTAAGTTGTTGTTTATCAGTGACAGGAAATTCCTTAGATATCGGATTAGTATTGACAACCTTCCATAATTTGCTAAGCGTTTGAAGCTTCTGAGATACATTAAATGTTTTTGGATAACCGGCGAGAGCTCGAGTGCAAACTCTTTCCTCATCCAGGAAGGAAGTTCAACAGGACCAGCTGCAGTTCTTTTCGGCTGAGTTAAGAACTTAAAAGTGGTGATTAGAACTTATTGTTATATGGGATCCTCGTATTATCTGGAAAGGGAATCCTTTCAGAATGCACATAGCTAAGATGTAAGTTAATGTCTTCTGTAGAGAAGATAACAGTTAGTGGCGTGTTCAATAGACCTAATTCGCTATTCATTACAAACTAACAACGCTATATTCTCAGAAGGATCGATCCTTTGTCTTTCTGAAAGTAAAGAATGCATGCCAGCGTGAGTATGACCAATTCTAAAAGAGACTACCCCCTAGAGGACTGTCACATGATCTGTAATGGAGCAACAAGACAACGAAGCCAAAAGGGTCTATTGCTTCCTTCCAGTCAATGAGTTAACAGTATTCCACCATTTTTTGTACAGGATTTGAGCTTCTTGTTCTCATGTTTAACGACACTGACTTGATTTCTGCGAATAAGTTCATCAATTCGATCCTGAAGATCAGGGAAAGCGAATACCCTGCGAATCAACTTCGCTTGTCAAGTAGATGTTTAACTGATGGTGACATAAATGGAGGGTCTTTTGAATACGTCTTCACCCTTATGAGGGGAAATATTTATCAAATAGATTAAAGAGTGTGTGAGATAAATAACCAACCAATGCTTCCAGATCCTCCATCTTAGAAAAGGGGTTCCAGTCCTGCTGTTGAAGAACAGTTAGCATTTTAGCTTTGTGAAGGTCCCTGGCATCCCTAAAGGTAATCCTCTGACCGGATGACTTCCCACAGGCTCTTGGAATGGCTATGGCGCACAGGTGATCTGAACAAACTGGGCACTTTTTATGCGAGAAAATAAGTCACATAACTGTAACACAAGAATGTCCTCAAGACTCTCCTACACGTTGCCGAAAGTAAGAACCAACTATGGAACTTTTAATATCGGGTTTCAAGGGCCCTGAGCATGGAACTCTATCGATGAAAACATTAAACCTCTCACACCGTCGAATCAAATCTGATTTCATCCAACATTACTAGCTGTTTTAATACAAAGTGTTACTTCTTCGTCCTCTGAGCTACCTATAAGTGTTTTAGGTATATTTTAAGTTAACTGAGTCTACAGGTGTGCTTCCTCCGATTGCTCAGTAATTGTGTTTAGCTTGTGTGTATATGAATGCGTGGTGTGTATGTCTGTGTGACGTGAGATATTGTGTCTTTTATCCCTAACTTCATGCTACTATCTTTCCACTAAGCAATCTCTGCAATCCTTTATAAAACAAAGAAATCAAACAAACTTTGCTTGCATTTTTCGTATAGGAATCTTTTCACCATTGTAATAAAATAAGTTTAATTCGACAGAACTTCAACTTCATCTTTATTGTTATGCTTTCAAATAGTTTTGCGTCATTTTTGCCGCCCGTAAGAAAAGAAATTATACATTATCCTACACATTACATTAGAATACCAGAAGTGAATTTAACTCAGAGAAAACCTACAGACAGGGTATTACTTTGGTGAACAAAGGGATAGCATGGTCATTTCTATCAGTTGAAAAATTCATTAAGAGTAAAGATATACAAAGTACCTATATTACATAAGGAAGCCTGTCCCCTTAAGCCATAACTTAAGGGAAGGGTGGTACTTGGTGTCTTCATATAGGCTGTCCTGTGGGGTTGTACAATCGAGAGGAAGTGTAGCACAAGTCATGAGATGTAAGAGTTCACTGCTTGATGTTGAAACAAAAAGCTGGCAAAATAGCTTTTCGCGAGGCTTATAACAATTATAATCTATAATGTGTGGGAGTCTTTCCATGAATAT
Source organism: Pavona decussata (assembly GCF_977016875.1). Taxonomy (NCBI): domain Eukaryota; kingdom Metazoa; phylum Cnidaria; class Anthozoa; order Scleractinia; family Agariciidae; genus Pavona; species Pavona decussata. Next base: position 2,635,798 of record NW_028145620.1, read on the forward strand.
TTCTCAAACTTTTCTTCTTCAAAGTCGCGACCGAAGTGGCGTTGCAGACGACGCCTTTCAAATTTTAGCTTTGAATTTTTATCCTTGATTGACTTCTGACAAACTCCCCGAATAACATGATCCTTTAAGGTCGATTTCTTGCGACGTTCAAAGAAACACCTACCACAAGCCCACCAAAGGTCCTCTTTAAAAGTCTTTGGTCCCCTTGCCCGTCGACGAGAGCTGACCTTCTCGGATTTTTTTCTGACCAACTTCAGCAAACCAGGAAGCTCTGCCTGTTCAACGGCGCAGTGCAACTTTTGCTCGCGATCGTAATACTTTAAAACCTAAAAAAGAGCCATTTATTAGTTTAGATTAGAAACTTTATTTTAATACCAGGTTATTACTAAGAAAGTCGATAACGTGTTCCAGACGATTAGATTGTGAAGAAGTCCAAACCGAAGTGCGAGAAACGCATTAGGACTACCAGGGAAGAGGGGCTGAGCTCTTACCGCGTGCTTGTCCAAAAACGTGTTTGGCAGAAACAAGAATCTTCCTTCAAGCGGGTCGCAAGATTCTAAGTAATGACCAGAATTCTCAACGGGAAGGAGGTTGGTTGAAGAGCCTTCTACTGCAATCATGCTGGACTCTCTGAATTCTTCACTCAAAGCACATGCATCGCTTGCAAATTCTGATGGTAGAAAGAGTAAGGATACTGTAAAATCGTGAAAATCATGCATGACCCCTTCTAAGGCCTGTTCTTCCAATAAGTCACAAAAGACTGTTACACTCCCACAATGTTTTAGTCGAAAGCATATATCATCAGTGAGTAGGTGGGTGAGTGAGTGAGTGAGTGAGTGAGTGAGTGAGTGAGTGAGTGAGTGAGTGAGTGAGTGAGTGAGTGAGTGAGTGAGTGAGTGAGTGAGTGAGTGAGTGAGTGAGTGAGTGAGTGAGTGAGTGAGTGAGTGAGTGAGTGAGTGAGTGAGTGAGTGAGTGAGTGGAATACCTGTTTATAAAATCTATGTTCATTTACTTTGGTACACTCTGTAGCTGTGGTCGTTGGAAAGGGTTTTGTCTTGTTTGTTACATTGTCGGTATTTTTTTTTCTCTCTTTCATTTGTCTCCATTTGCTGCTATGAGACGTTCTTCCCCCTCTGAAATTGAGAATTTTTATAACTTCTGACGTAACTAAGTTGTATAACTCCAGACTAAACTAGTATTGCAATAATAGAATACAACAAAATGGTTATAACCTTTCTGAAATCCACTGATAGAATTGAACTCGTCCCTTCTACAATGGTCATTGTTAACCTCGGGGTGGATGTTTGACCCTGCAATCTTGCAAACGATTCGTTGCACTTTATAGGAGGTAGCAAAGGATCCTAAAAAGGAAACCATTCCATCCTTAGATTATTGGGTTTGTTGAAAAACACAAAGATATGCAAAGGAAGTGTTTTCAATTCGCAGTGCATCAACTGAAAACATGCCATTGATGACCATTACTACAATGTCATCATTCGCTATAAGAAACTCTATGTCTGCTTTGCCTTAGGTTTCATATCTGGTAAATTTCGATCACTAAATTGTGATGAGAAAGAAAATTTATATCACTAAAAAACTGGACACTCTAAACTCCTACGTTAACCGACAATCCCCGCCGGTATAAACGGCAGCCAAGGAAAGAATCCTTTTTTTCAAAACCAGTCCATAACTCAAGCCCTTTTAAACCGAAGAGAGCTTAGAAAACAAAAGTCTTTTAAAAACTCTTTTCTGTTCAATGCTGAAAAATGTACGGTTCCATAGAAAAGTGCTTTGATCACACCGGCTTTGCAGCAAAAGTGCCAAGGTATGGAAAATTTCTTGCTGTAGCAAACCTCTAATCCTAGTTGCTCTGCATGTGAGTGTTTGATTGTACATGTGCATTGCAACTTTCTGAAGAGATAAGATTTTAATCACTATTGGGTTTCTGAAACGTTTGAGCGACTTTAAAACAGATACTGTGTTGGTCTAGAGTTATAAATATTTTTTTCTCAAACCAGGGAGGGCAGAGCCTAAATGAGGGGAATTGGGTGGGGGTGGGGTCTACCAAGAAGCACTATTGCGGCATGACCAGGAGCTCACAAAAGGTCACTTCAATGCTATATCTATGCCATTTTTCATTACCGGAAGACCTAAAAAGTCTTCCATTGAAATGTCACAGAGAGTTGGCAATTCATCAGCACCATCGTTTTACTGAGATTCACCACTGAACGTCAAATTGCCTATGTAAAATGGAGTACCATTTCTAATTCCTTATAGAGGACAACATGAATTCGTTGGCAAAAGCATGGATTTGAAGCAAGTGCATCTGTAAGTTTCGTGTGGAGGTCCAAATTACAGTTGCCCCTTCCCTCCAATCTGAAGCATTTCTGCCTGGTAACACACAGGAACCACACGATCACCAAAACCAGACTAAGATTGCCTGAGTTAGCTGTGTGCTAAGAAATATATTACTACGCTTGTTGGTCCCTCAAGATGCAGTGCTGCGATTAAATTTTTTTCCGGGTGGGAGGGGGGATCTCCACGAAACCTAAACAGTTTGTTGTCTACAATTTTGGTACAACTCAGCATTCTAGTGCAAGATGTTGTGCTTTTCTGTGAGGTGGGGATGGGGTTGGGTTTGCCTTTACTTTGAAATTTCTAATAAGAAAATAAATGTGTTGCTGTTGTTGTTGTTGTTATTGTTATAAACAGTTACAGATCAGAGTAAAATCAGCCAGCTCTCCAAAGAATACTTGTGTTAATTAATAATCAGTCACTTAAGCAAATATTTTGAGTAACATGTAAAAGGGTAATAGTCAGATTTGTTGGTTAAATTTTAAACGCCCGTAGCGGTGACTGTAGAATCGCTCGCTTTGTTTGTTGTCTTCTGGAGTTCTTAGGACCCAACACTGCAACAATTGACCTCTGGGAGCTTCGGTCAAGATCGAGAGATTTGAGGATCATGCACGTTCAACCATTACTATTTGTCTCATAACAAAATACAAACCTTCTTTCCTTTTCATCTTGTCACTTGCTTTGGTCGTGACTCTGAAAGGTCTTGAAGTGACATTCCCAGTCAAGCCTGAACTGAACTCCATTGCGATGATCAGTTCCCATTTATTCCTTTGCATGACGTCTGCCTTTTCAAGCCAGTACACTGGATTCCCGTCTTTTGTTTTGCACACTGAGCCAAGATCTATGCTGACAACTCGACGTCTACCCTCATTATGTTTAGTGTTTACATCTAGTTCAACGAGACCTACGGGTTTTAAAATAAAGGAAAACTAAAAACACGAGGCGACGAATATACACGTTAGACACCCAAAGCCACACCGTTACAATAATAACCAACAATCTTGAATTTCAGTTTTTCAAATAAATGCTTCAGTTATCCTTATATAACAACCAACTGAATCATGTTACTATGCAAAGTGTTGTGTTAGAAAATGCTTACAAAATGGGCACGTTGCAGAAGTAAATTTTGAATGGCCTACCTATAGTGTCATGTGTTTTAATTGCAGCCTCAGGACACCTCTGAATATAAGCTCGAACGCAGGTGATTTCCTCAGATGCTTGCATCACAACAGTTACTTTCGAATCTTCCAAGGGATATTCCAATCCTTGACGAGTTCTCTTCGTCGTTTTGTTATACGCATCCTTTAAGTCTATTATCTGGACTTCGACTTCAACCTCAGGAATCTTACTTGAGGACTCAGTGCTAGTCTTCAGGGTTTCTTCCACGTTTTCTGGGTTTTCTACTGATAACAATGAAAATTACATTTGCAAGCTTCAGTGCCAGTTTCAAAGCCCTTGAGAAAAATAAATTTTTTAAGAACCTTCGACTTCGACTTCAACCTCAGGAATCTTACTTGAGGACTCAGTGCTAGTCTTCAGGGTTTCTTCCACGTTTTCTGGGTTTTCTACTGATAACAATGAAAATTACATTTGCAAGCTTCAATGCCAGTTTCAAAGCCCTTGAGAAAAATACATTTTTTAAGAAACTTACGGAGTTTTTGTTAAAAATGTAGCCACTGTAAGTGGTGATACCATTTTGTAGAAGATAATGATTATTGCTTAGCAACAACGCGAACTATATCAAAAACAAACATCGAATGAAATCAAGACAACCTAACACAGTCTTTCCCTCGTGAAAGCTGCATGTTTAGAGACTGCAATCACGTTGTCTGCCCCATGCTAAGGAGCAAAATTTCAGCAAGATTTCAAGATATCAGGCAATTTCCTTGCAAGTAATGCAGCTATATTTTGACCTCGTATTTAGTTGGAAAATCAAATGCTAATGACGGTTCCTGAAGGTCACTCATGCTAGCCCTTAATAAGCGAGTTCCAGAAACCAGCCGCTTCTAAAAGCGAGTGGCTACATAAAATACGCTCTCAAAGTCAAAAACGAGGCACCATGTAAAACGTTAATGTACACTCAATTTATCCTGACCTGGGTTGTTAAACGAGGAAGATCCATTAAAGAACTCCCGAGTACGCAAAACGCAGCCTGACTGGTGTGCGTCTGCCGCCGGAGTAAGTACTAGGTTCTCGGCATTTAAGCAGTCGAATCCTAGCTTAGACTGTATTAATTCATCAATATCATTGAGTCTTTCATCCAATTCACGATCGATCTGTGAGTAGCTCATTTGGAGCAAATGTGGTTTACAATCTATTCTTCACGCCTTTTAGGTATCGGCACGTTTTGTACGCCCACGGTGGAAGTCGTATCTAGACCCCTGGAATTCCGTGGGGCGGTTTTTGGAATCATCTCATTAGTCACGAAGCGGGACCCTTGTGCAATAAACACCGTACCTGGGCGGTTGTTACGAAAACTGATATCAGTTTTGCAGAAACTGGTTGAGGGTTTTTTTTTTCCACTGATTAGTTTGTTGCCTTTGCCAGTGATTAGTTTTTAGCTTCAGTAAGTACTTAGGTTATCTCGTCCTAACAAACACTGTCCGACCGTATTTGTTGTAACAGGTGTCTATTTTATCTTCTTCGAACCCAGCGAAGCACAGGTCGTATTTTATATAACAGCTTATAGAAAGACGTATTATTATTATTATTATTATTATTGCACACGTTACTATACCAACGAATATTTCGCATACATGGACTAATAAGAAAACATCGACACTTCAGATTTCTGTCAGGTCTTTCCGAGACTTCTAATTACGTAATAATGGAACTATGAACACCAGTCACGCAAGGGCAATCTATCTTTAAGAAAAGAATTCCAAAATTATGGAATTAAACCCTTGATCCTGAATTATTGCCTTTTAATTTCCACTGCAGTGATTGCGGTCAAAAAAGCTCGTCAACTAATTTAATTTATAGAGAATAGTCGCAAACTTAATAAACCGAAGAACCTTTACCCACTAAAAGGCGTACATCTACCGCTGTGAAGTATCTACGCCCGTTAGAAGCGATTTTTAGCCGCCTGCGTGACCAAATGTCGATAATCTTTTGGAAGTTATAAAATAGTCACGCGATAGCAGTTTTAAATACACACGAAAATTTGCGGCAAAAAAATGATGCCTGAGTGGATGATTGAGAAACTCTTCAACAGATCTAGTTACGTAGTTTAGCGGTATAAAAGATTTTTACAACATAGGGAACGAAAAGCGATTATTTACATCGCGGCAGTTTGTAAATTTTTTTTATCTACACTGTTGACACTTCTGCCTGTTAATCAGGTGTGACAAACGAAAACAATATTCGATATATGTGAAGAATTTATCAAGTCACGTTTCCATTTAACGCAGCTGGCTTGCCTTAGACTGGTTGCATACGCACAAGTAATCCTTGACAAGTGTTAATCGCTGAAACCTTTCTTGTGTGGTTGAAGAGCACTGAAGTTTTCGTTGAGGTGCAAAAGAGGAAAACTGAGTGCGTTACTCCATTATAATGGTCGAGTAAATGTAACTTGTCATGGACTACTTGCTCACCCTTCACGCACGATTACATAACATAGTCAAAAAAAATGTCACGGAAAATTGCTCCTGCGGACTGTGTTTTGATCACGAAGAAACCTTTACTTTTAAAAGATAAAGCACATAAAACGTCCAACCTTAACACACAAACAAGAAAATTGTAAAAAGGAAAAAAAAGGTCCTGGAACTAAAGGTTATTTCCGCTCCTCAAATTACCGGACCGGGGCCCGCTTCTCGAAAGTCCCGGTAACTTACCGGCCCGATAAGTATATTTTAAAATGTTTTCTCGCCAATTACACAGTGATTACGGACATGGTACTTGGCCAATGTTTTCATAGAATTATAAGATTTTAAAATTTAGTATTCAAAGCTAACAAAAGTTGACTTCTGTTCTGAACGTTTATCCCTAAAAGACACCTATCGGGCCCGGTAAGTTACCGGGACTTTAGAGAAACGGGCCCCTGGAACGCCAGGGAACTCAAGGCATCATTTTGTCTGTTTGCTTTGTTTCTTATTATAAAATAGGGCATTGTTAAAGTTTCCATTCCATTCTATTTAATGGCATTACATGGATGATAACCTTCCTTTCCTAAACTGGCACGTGGGTTGCGGAAGTGTTAACGACCTCACGCGATACAAGTTTCAAATAGACAATTGGCGGCTACAATACCTCATCTCAGACGGCAAATAACAAGAAAGGAATGGTTGCCATTATACAGGCAGTGGGGATTGAAAATGAAATGTTAATACACAATGTTATGTTCCACACATTCAAACATTAATTTTCAAAAATAAAAACACTGAAGCAATGTTATCCGGCTGCAAGCGTTCAAATTGCGTGCCCATCAGAGCACCGCCTGGTCGTGTCCATTGCGGACGTGATCAGAGAAAGTTATGCTCGGCTTCTGGCTTTTAAAAAAGCCGAGTTCAGTTATCCAATACAGTTTGTTTTGCCAGGGCGCCCGGTAAGTGGGTATCCTTAAAATCCGGAACATACACAGTGGAACATTCTGGAACAGGAAATAGAACGAAATAAATTAAAAAGTTTAAAATATGTATATATGAAGACTGAAGATGATGCAATGCACGTTAAATTGGTTTTTTTTAAAGGCATGCGCTACTCCGGAGCATTTTGTAGCGGGTTTGGAGGATTTGATAGAGCCATATTTAACCATCGTATGTTCACTAACATCAAAAGTCATTTTTGCATGACGAGTTCTGTTTCCGCTCCTATTTTAAAACCTCTCATTCAGTTTATTTTGAATATGACCTCTTATCAGTTTAACGATTGTGTTTTTGACGCCATTTAGGCCATTTCAGCTGGCTTTGGTTTGGCTAGTTTAAGTGCGTGATAGTTTTAACTAATGATAGGATCGAGGAATCATCGCTTGAATCGTTAGCTTCATTCTATAGCTTTTGTGATGCTGGGTCCGGCTATTAGTCTTTGTGGCACGACGTGTAATAGAAGGATACGTTCTACTTAAGTCACGGCCTTGTGTTTGTGAATGCTTTGCTCGCTCCACTTTATAACTTTGGCGTTGCATTGCGGCAGCTTAGTGGTGATTTCCACCTTTTGTTTACACCAGTATATTGACTGTGGTTTACTAGGCAATGCTTGGTTTAGGCATTACTATTAGCCCTTCGATTCCGAGTTAAGAATATTCTCCTTTATGCTCAGTAATGGTCAGGCAAAGTTCCATCCTTGTTGGTCCTCAACATCCTAAAGTCAAATTCTGGGCAAACAGGCGATACGCAAAATTTACGGTAACATTACACGGCCAATGCTAGACTGCATTTGTCCATGGTCCCTCATGTCCTGGTTTAAACGCCCGGGAGCTTCGGATTTCCGCCCCCTTACTTACTTGCACTTCTAGACAAGTCCAGGCTCTCACAATCAGACGACGCCGTATCGGACTACATGTATCCCAGCTCATGATGACAAAATGCATCCGCATATTGATTGTGTTGTCCATACTTCACTGGCAATATCGCTAACCAACTAAATGAAGAACCCTCTTTGCACAGAGATTTTTATTTAATTTCTCATATCAGTTCTAGTTAAGCTCATTTATTTTGTCAGGTTTTATTTTTGTTCCACTTTGTTTATTTTCTAGTTTGTTTCATTTTCAGTTTTCATACATATATTTTTTTATATTTTATTTTCATTAATTTATTTTGTTCTATTTCACGTTTCGGGATGTTCCGGAATGTTCCAAAATGTTCCGGAATGTTCCATGTTCCGGTTTTCATCGACGGTCAAATGAAACACGGTTTTTCACATCGTGAACTTCAAGCAAACGTCCTTGATTTAATCAAAGCTATTGCTTTTTTTGACTGAGCAGTTCAATTTCAGTATGTCATTTCGTGTAAAGTCGCATTAAAGTTCTTTATAAAGAACAATTCTAGTCTTGCAAAATTTCCATTCCTGCAAAAAAATAAGACCACTTAATTGGATGGATTAAAATTGTTACGTTTACTTGGCCTCGAGGCCGGCGAAGAGAATAATCCAAAGAAGTCACACCAGGGTCAAAGATTTAGTAATAGCTATAATTGTTATTAATTCTGACTTGGCACCGAGGTTAGTAGGGGAATTATTTATTTTATTTTTTCCTATACTTATCCCTTCCAGCCCCTGCCACAAACTGACAGACCATGGGTTGGTTAAATAGCTCGCCGTTAAAGAGAAAAAGTTGGAGGACGTTTTAAACAACACAGATTCTGTGAAAGCATGTCACAGCTGGCCTGTTACGCCAAATAGCTCGGCGCACTGGCGCACGGTCGTGGTCTTTGGCGGTAAAGCGGCGTTAGACGGAGGTAGTAGCTGGCGTAAGATTACCTAGGATTTTGTAAACTTCTACCGTTGAACGAACCGAAACATATTAAAAAAAATATCCAGGATTTCTCTCCCGCCGTAGGATTTAGAGTCTACTAGGCATTTGGTGTAACATTTCCCTGGTGTAGTCGGTATACTTCTTCGGCGTGGGACGTCCTGGGTATCTGTCAGCTGAGCAACATACATAGGTCACATAACGAAGCGTAAAACGTACACTAACGGTCTACGTACGTCGTTTTTAGGCACTGTGACCACTGTACCCGAAGGCGTAATAAAAAAAATCATGACATTACTGTATTCTGTCTGGTTCTCGAAAACATCACTTGTTGGGAGTGGAGTTTCTCAGAAATCAGGTCACGCCTTGACAGTCCACCAAACAATCCATTGTATTGATAGATGTATTTTTCATAAAAGTGATACAGACATACTCGGAAAAAAGAAAATCCACAGAATTGTTTTCATACATACCTGATTTACAAATATTGTGAAATATCTTTTAATAAGAAGTCAACCGGAAATGTCTCAGTCCCACTCAAGACATCCCGCACAACTCAACGACCGAATATTCTATAAAACACTGAGCTACGGGACTGAATACGTGTGACGAGCTCAGCGGCAATGTACTACATTGTAAGTTTGGGATGTATGACCTTTAGCGGAAGAGTGAGGTTCATAAGTTGTAACTTCATAAGACGTCCTTTACACCGACATCAGATAATATAACTTTTTTTACCGCGATCATTTTCATAGTTCCAAAAAAATTTGTAGTATCGGTGAAAAATGCTCGTTTATAAGAAAACATTAAGCAGTCTCCAATAATAATGATGAATACTAAAATGATATTTGATGCACAAGCATATATTTCTTTACTTTTATATAACACGCAGTATTTTCTCACATTTGGACTATTCAATAAGCTTTCGGTTTAAGAAACGAGAAGCTTTGCTGTCTAGTCAGAGGGTTTCCAAATGGTATAAACGATTTCTTGACATTGACCGATAAGTACAACCAAACCGTTCGAGTGGACAGCTTTGGTGTTCCTTGTACGTCTTCAACATACGAACTTGGAAATAAAAATGAAGAATTCATTTACGAATCAAAACATATTCACATATTAAACTAACAAACATGATTTCTGAGCACCCACACTTTTTCCGATGGCCTATTTGAGCTACGTAAACTCAGTGATTAGAGGGGTAAACCCCCGGGGGTAAACCATTACAGGATAACAGCAACGTCTCTCATTCCAACGACAGAAATCAAGCGCAGGTGAACAGTTTTAGCCATAAGTGACAGGTCTCGTTTGGCTTTTAGTTTTAGATCAGTTTGCAGATAACTGAACGTGACAATCACAGTCGGCGCCTGCCGAGAAGAACTGACCCGGAAGCACAACGAACATCAGGGTCTGGATTCTAGGAAATTTAAAAGCATTACTAAAGATGTCAAAGTTAGATAAATGGGTGGTGCAAAAGGGGTTTTCCCAGAAAACGGATCACAAGATTATCGATCACCTTTCATTTTCAACATCAGTTTCGCAGTTATCGTTTGGCTAATGGCATTAAACTCTATAAATTGAAGTCTTGGAAGTCAGTGAAATCTTCAAACAAGCGCAAACTTTGAAGAGGAAGTATCACATTGCAATACTTTCAGGATAAGGGTTCCCGCCGGCCGCAAGTTTTCACCCCAGTGTAAGGAGGACGAAAAGCAAAATACTCCTTGTGTGATTGATGAAACACGTTGCTTTCGGTCGTCAGTAGTGATCGAACGATGGCTGGCACTGGCTATGATAATCTTGATCAGCAATTTCTGGATATAGAAGAAGTACTTGGTCAAGACGTAGGTAAGGCCACAAAATAACCAGCACAGCGCATTTATATTCTTCCTATCGCTTTCACAATGATGAAGGGCGAAGAACACTAAAAACAACTTTAGGGAATGGAATACTATTGATCAGACATACAGCTAACTTTACGAAAAGTATCTAAGAGTCTACCACGGATGCTGATGTTTGTAATGTGACAGATGATACAGCAGAGAGTATCCATTTGAACCGAAAGTAATGGCAAACTTATATGTTCCGTTGTGGTTAATTTCAGTCTTCCTATTGATATGGGCCCAGTTGTTCAAAGTCCGATTAAGCTAATTTTAACGTGAACTTTGATTCGAGTTTAATCACTAGCCAATTAGGAATTTTGCAACAACAAAAAAATGTTCCTCAGTTTTTGACATTATCCTTTATCATGAGCTTAAGATTAGCTTTTAAAAACATTTTTAACGAGGGAGATGAAAACCTCGGTAAACTTTAAATCGTGGATTAACGTTAATCGGCTTTCGAACAACCCGGCCCTGACGATTTTATCCGCTGGATAAAGTTATATCCCTGGCCACTCTTTGAAAAACTGGGCTAGAACAATAACATGGGTTAAGCTTGAATCCCTCAAAAATACAAACTCTTGATACAATCTTTAAAAAATTAGTAAACTAAAATGTTGTATAAATTAGTTGGCTTAAAACCTGAAGCAATTAGCAAGATTTGAATGGTATAATAATTTATATAGTATTTTAATTTATTTATCAACTTGATAAATGCCAGCACGGTTTGAAACTCTATTCAAATAATTCAAACCTAATCATGTAATGTGTTCACTATAACCAGGGCAACCAGAAATTCAAGTCCAGATACATGACTTGAGAGATGTGTATGACAAATACCAATCTAAGAAGCCGCCAAGCTCTGAACAGCGTATCGCCCAAGGAAAAGTAAAAGGAGTTGCTTGGACGATTGGTCAAGTTAAAAACATTAGGGCATTTGTTCAGCGCACCCCTGAGGCAACAAAGAAAGTCAGTCAGAGATTACATGTAGGTTAGTATATTTTCACCATTTGACTCAGCACTGCATTAATGTACTACAAATGAAAGGGTATATGATATTTATCTACATGTTTTTAATTGTCTAAAAGACACAAAAAAATTAACTAAGTATGGTCTTAACAGTACTTTAAGTTTTAATTAATAATTAAATTATAACTGGTAGAATTATATAATTAAAAATAATTTACTGAAAACACTGTTGAAGCATTCAAAGTTTAAGCATCTCCTTCAGAATCAAAAGAATCATGTCCACTTATATTATGGGTCCCCATTAAAATGTAATGTTTGTATGCGACACTGGGACATTCTCCTACAGGAGGCATCTAATATATAAGGGGTTTGACTGGCAGGGTTTATTCCATAATGCAGCCTTGCAGGATAACCACAAATAAAAAAAACAAGCTAAAGCACATCACTTGTGGCACCAGATTTCACCAAGGAAGGTTATTGTTCCTGTGAGTGGAACCTGGCTAAAAGGGATGCCAAAGGGAAACGTAAGAGAAAATAATATATGAGATTTTCATCTGGACAAACACAAATGTCCATAAAAAGGGGGTGTCCATAGAGCAGGATTCCACTGTACAAAGAGATCATTTTGAGAGGTGAAAACCTTTTGGAAACAAGCTAGGTTACATTTGAAATCATTAAGCAATAATTTAATTTGCTATCAAAACATTACTTATAAAAAATTTCATACCTCAAAATACTTTGGGATACTTACGGCAAAACTGCAATGCATACAATCTCGCGCCGCCAGGGTGATAACTGGTGCAAACTACGACATCCAATCAACTGACATTTTTGCCAATTTAGGTTGGAAAACCCTGTGAGTTGCATGCCAGATGCAAACAATGTAATGTAAAAATCCTAAATAAAAATTTTCCCAAATTTAAGTAATTCCTTCAAAAGAATGATCTTAACTAGCAATTCCAAAGCTGCGATCTAATAGTCTTAAGTGAAGCTTTAAGTACAGTCACTGAGGTGCTATGTTATGGAACAACCTTCCTGAATTGACTAAAAGAGCGAAATCTCTACGGGAGTTTAAGAAGAGTGTCTGCTCCATCTCTTCCTCATTCTGAGTTGTTCAAAGATATATTTTATTTTTATCTCATACTATCATTACACCCCACTTGGAAATCAGCATGTGTTAATTGTAGTGGCCAGCGTAAACAAATAAAGATCATGAATGTACCCCACTTTATTATATACCAATCTCAGCTTCTGTATGAGAATTAAGTTGAAATACATGTATCTTGGATCCTCTCCTTGAAAAAGCCCCTAAGGGGCCTTAATTTTTGGGCCCTCATACAAAGAATTTACCCTAATTCAAAGAATTACCTTTAAAATATTATTGGTGTTATGACTGCAGGAGAACATTGCATATAGTGTTATGGCAGAGCTTATAGTCCTTGACTCTTGGTATGCTTTTAAGTATTTGTTACTGTTATAAAAAAAATTAACAATTTTGTGAATATCATTTTATTGTGTTCTTAACAGAACCAATGGAGCTGGAAATAACTTATGAGAAATATGAAATGCATGCAGTTCATTTCTCAGTTGATTTGGATTCTGTGTACAAGACACCAGCTGGTGATATGGTCTATGCACTTGACAAAGTTGATGTGGAAGAAAGGAACTTATGGCAACTGGTTATTATTGTGGAACTTATTGATGGTTCTACAGGAACATTTATATCAAAAGAGTTCCGTGTCAGAACAAAACCAAAGGCAGCCAAACCAGATTTCCAAGCAACAGGTACCCTGTGTGGTCTCACAGTTAATAATTATCTAATTAAAATAAATAATGTATTTTGATTTTAAACAATTTACTACTAGCTATTTTAAGTATCATCTACATAATTAAAAAACCTTAAGAATGCTTGTTACAATGATTTATATTCAAACATAGAACTTGTTAAGTAAAGTCAATGACTGTTATTACCTAAATAAGGGAACAATTATTAGCAGTTGCGATTTCAAAACCAATGAACAATCAAGAATGAATAAGCCCTTTCCTTAACTCCTACATGGAATTAAGATAATCATTGTATTCTGTGCATATAATAAATAAATTACAACCGTGTATTGCATATGTAAAAACATTTTAGTGTTCAATAACATGTGTAATAACTATAATAATTCATATAGTTATATATATTATGACCAAGGAAGTGAATAGACAAATCCAGCTTAATGGACAAATTATCACTTATGGTAATACATTATTCTCTTTAGGAACCAATGAAGGCCCATTTAATGCAAATAAAAGAAAACGACAAGCATCAGGTAATGTAGAAATCAGGGCAAAACATAAAAATTAACATAATAGTTGTGAGAGTATTTTAATAAATTGTAAGGACACCATTAAACCACATTAAATGCACCTGTTAAATCTGCCAACATATTACATAATTATTATAGTTGTGCAATAGAACTAAGAAGTAATAAATTATTATTAATTATCACTATCATCATTATATGTCAACTGACTATTATTACGTGTATCAATTAATTTTGTGTAAGAGCTATTAATTTCCACTTACATGTACCTCTTATTAATCTAGTTGCATTGATCCTTGTAGGTAGTTGTTACTCCTCTGGTTCAAACTCAAGTTCCCCTTATATCCCTGAAGACTCACCACATTCAGGTATATTTGCTTGATCGTGTCTGAAAAAAGAAAAAAGAGTAATTTAAGTTTTACAATAACCGTCCAAATTCCCGCGCGCTGATTGGCTCGTAGCTATTGTCTATAAGAGTACAGACAATAAAAATGACGTCAGATGTAACGCGCGCGCTTTATCAACGGAAAAAATAGCCAATCCCGCTCGTACTTTTTCCATGTTATTGTAAAAAACAAATTGACGGCAGTTTTCTATGGTCTATACTCTTATAGACCATAAAATGACGCCATAAAATGTCCAAAACTTGGCAGTGAAACCACTCGCCTGCGGCTCGTGGTTCCACTTGAGTTTTGAACATTTTTGACGTCATTTTATGGTCTATAAGAGTATAGACCATAGAAAACTGCCGTCGATTTGTTAATTATTTAGTTTTTTAGTTATTAAGTTATTTAGTTATTTTAAGTTATTATAGTTTAAGTTGTAATCTATAAATACTGAAAAGAACATTTTAATAGATTATTATAAAGAGCTGTAGGATAAGAAAAAGTTAAACAAAATAATAATTAAGTAGTCGTACGAAGTCCGATTGGATATTTAAATAATATTAGGCTTGAGATTCTTGATGAACAGCATTCAGACTCCATACATGCTAAACCATTTGTTTAACTTTTTCTTAAGTTTTATCACAATTTTTTAGTAATTGAATGTATTTCCAAGTAACTTCTTCTTAATTCATATTAATTATAATTTATTATCAAGGTTATCTTGTATTCATATATATATAAATTTTGTTCAATGTCTCCTAGACATAAATGATAGCTCACCTGGTGGATCAACAACACAAACAGACAAAAAACGTAAGTCATGTTATCATTATACATAATACTGTCCTGTGGAGAAAACAAGGGGACATTCTGACAGAGAATTTTCAGATTTTGATAACCATTTAAGAGGCATTTCTCCAAAAAAGCAAAATACTAATACTCCGGCCAGTATGAAGCTAAAATTACAAAATAAATGTTATAAAATACCATGGTTGCATGAATCAATCAAAGCTTGGCTCAGATACATGTATGTCAGGTGAATGTGTTGTAGTACTGTAGTACATGTAGTGAGCACATTGGACTTACCAGGTCACACTTTCAGTCAGAAGATCAAAGGATCATACAGTATTGTTTCTTTAACCAAAACATGTCACTCTACTCAGATGTATATTCAGGTACTTTTGAGGGATGAGTAATTAAATGCTGAAGGCAAACCACTAATAGACTAATAAACCATCCAGGGAGGGAGCGATATTACTCCAAGTTGCATCATGCCATAGAAAACAGGGCTAAGTATGCAGAATGTTAAGTGACGGACACATGGGCTGCACAGGGGTGGATACAGGAAATTCAGGATCAAGGTCATAAAAATTGCAGCAAGCAGGAAAACCTCTTGCAACAACAAACTACTGTGCATGTGTATGGGGATGTAGAGGGCCCTGCCTAAACTGACTGAAATATTTATCAGCCGGTCTATTCCTGGGGTGAGGTCGGTAAGGGGTGAGGAATAAGGCATAAGGGGTAGGGGGTGAGAGGTAGGGTGCATTCTATTTTGTGTGCCAACATGACTACAGTGAATACCACCATAAGATGAGATTTATTGGCTTAAGTTTACACTAATAAATAAATTTTTCATGACACGTTAATTTTGCGATTTTGAAGTGTGCATATTTCGCGGCACTTGCAACAATTTTCTCAAAGCTTTTACAACAAATCAATTAAATTAGTGATTTCTTTTTTTCTCAACACTGAATTTTTCAGTTTTTCAAGGAATATGCAATTCAGCATCGCAAAGTTATGTAATACTTAGTATTGTATATGAAGTTCGAAATATAAAGTTTTAGTAGTCTCCTTCACATCCATTATTAGGTTTGCTACAGAATGCATCCCCTATTCTTAAAAGCCTTCAGTGAGGACCCAAATAGTATTTGCATAGAACTGAAAAGATTACGGGATGATCAGGTTCAGCCATGGTCACTTAATGTAAGACTGATCCACCCAAGGTGGCCAGTTAAGGTCATCAAACTGATAAGATGTGTTTGGAGTGAAGTGATAATTGTATCATCACCAGAACTTTAAATTTTAATTTTAAGGACCAATCTCACTATAGCGACCATACCTCACACTTGACTCAGTTTGACAATTCAACAACTGAAAAGTCTAAATCAACAACCACATTACTTTACCTATCGAATATAAGCAGTACCAGCATCTTTTACTTACTATAATAACATGTTTATTCAGTTTGTTTTTCTGTTCTGTTTTTTTTTTTTTTTTTTTTTGTTTTTTTTGTTTTTTTTTATTTATGGAACTCTAACTACAAATTTGAGTGGCCTTTTTTCTCTGATTCTAGAGAGGATTAGAAATGAGTAGCCAAAATGTAACATGCTAAATCACCAAAACAAACAAGAAGAGGGTTGGATGGTTTCCTCCCCCCCCCCCTCCCCTTCACGGTCAGAACCCAGTTTCTTTCTTTTTGCACCACAAAAATAAAAAGGTTGGAGAAAAAGAAGGAGACTGGTTGCTATTTAAAGTAATGATCGAGTGCTTGCTTTATTTGATAAATTCAGCAAAGCAGCCTTTGACCTGGTTTTTCAAAAGCCAGTATGGCAAATTCATGAATTTATGACCCCGGAAGTTAATGTAACTTACAGTATTAAGATTCCAAATTAATACAACAGTACTATAAGTACCCCCTACCCCTTACCCCTCACATCCAACCCTTCACCCCCTACACCTCACCCCTCACCCCCTACCCCTAACCCCAGGGATAGATGTGCGGAAAATTTATCAATCTAGGTTTAATCTGATGTAAGTGATATAGGCATTACAATGTTAGTCTTGCACATTGCATCAACCACCTTCCAGGGGGTTTCATCTCTAAGAATGGAAATTTGCATTGTGCAAATGCATTAACATTTTGTGTTCTATGCTCGCCTTTGTTGGCATATTTATCATTCACCTTGAGCTTGACAATTCAACCAGAACACAGTTAATCTTTGCATCCCAAAGAAAGAAAATAAATTGGTTTTGTGCAACACATTTATCTTCTTTGCTTGCCTTTGTTGACTATCGTTCATCTTGACCTTGATAATTAACTCAATTGTACAGCTAAGGTGCCATTTCCGGCCTGCAGTCCTGATTTGACTGACAAAGACAGAAGGTTTTGTTTATTAAAAATATTCCCAGACAAAGAGCCGGGGGCCCCTCTTCCTCAGTCACTTCCCTAAATCTGCTTTTGCATCATGCAGCCTTGTGCACTTATTTGCAACCCTCACAATAAGAGTGAATCAGTACTAAGGCACACTTTCTATTTAAATATCTTGCATTAGTATTTTATAGTCAAGCATGCCCAATTTATCCTGCGGGTACACTTAACTCAATCTACCTTCAAGACACCCTACATTTACATGCAGTCACCCTGTTTTCACAGACAGAAGATGAAACACTGGCAAAGAATTACCAAAAATACAACAAATTGTGGTCCCAATGATGTCCAAAATAGCCGGAGTTTACTGTACATGTATATTGCTGTCATGGCAAAAGAAGAAGGCAAAATAGATATAGGTTCAGTCCAAATACAATCCTTCTCATGCATGGTGCCAACTTGAAGTATGTAGCTGTAAAGATGGAATGCATCCAGTTCCAATTTTTTCACTCATTTACAAGTGTGTGAAGTCAAGGTGTGCAGAGAAAAAAATGACAACAAATTTCTGAGATAATTAGAGGCCAGCGTGACTGTATGCTTTCTACCAGGGTAGGGTATGGTTTTTCAGCCGTTTTGGTCATAAATAGGGTATTGGTTTTAGCCATTTTGCCGCCATTTTGGTAATAAATAGGCTATCGATTTTTGCACTCTAGTCTTGAATTCGTTTTTTTAGAAGTTACTTCTTCATGATGTTTACGGCAACTGTGTACGTGCGGCAACGGCTTGTCACGCTTTTAACATTGGTCTGGACTAGGGAAAGAATTATAAGGCAGGTCTGAAACAGGGTATTGATTTAAGGGTCAGGTCATAAATAGGGTAGGGAAAATAGCAGATTTTGGTCATAAATAGGGTAAGGGTTTTGGGAAGCGGGCCGCACACCCCTATCCAATTTTTTTGGGAGTACCCCCCTCCCCCCAGGCGTCTGGCAGGCCTGCCGTGATCCCCCGTAAATAGTTAAATGCCCGGGTATGCCCGGGGAAGGGGGATTTTGAATTCATGCAAAATGTTCAGAAGGTATGTTTCAGATGTCTTTAGACATTAGAATCCTCATGATTCAAGAGTTCTTCCCAGGTTTCTTTCAAGTTAAGTGCGACCTAGACACGGCTTGTGGCGAGAACAGTCTGAATTTTTAGCGCCTCAAAAAATAGAGGGAGATCCATACATTGTTAAGTTCTTATATGCATCACCATACTAACCCTCTTCAGAAAACGGCGAGCGTGATTGCATGTAGAAGTTTGATTTGTAACATATAAGGTTATACATAAAAATTAAACTGAATATTCGTAACATTCCCGATAACACTACCCTCGGAGAACTCGGACACTGAATTTAATTGTCGAGGCCGGTTGGCAACTCTTTCAGTATACTTAGTAACACGGTATCTTACCTTTTTCTGAGTTTCGACACGAAAATCCAGGTAAAAACTCATATTTATGGCGTAAAATATCGATGTAGTTACGCAACGCCAAGCCAAAAGCACAAACGGAAAGTCGCCGGGAGGTGTGAACAGTGAAGTGGCGGCCGCGTCTCATATTTCGCGCGCTTTTACAATCGCTCACGTCGTCTTAGCGTCGGGGGACGTCAGGGTAGGGGAGGGGGCATCCATTTTCAATTCTTGAAAATGTATTATCTCAATGAGCTGCAACGTAGTAGTTGCCTGTCACGGCCATAAGCCGTTCTTGAGAAATATATCACTCTATGATATATAATATGGTAATTTACACCTTTGTAAATAAAAAAATGACTGCGACAGAGCATTTGCCAACATCAGGAACTATTTCCAAAACCGCAGTATATAGTTAACAATTCATTTGATCCTGGAATGGTTTTTTTATTGATGCCCATTTTGATTCAATGGCGGGTTAACATAGGGACAAATAAACACATGCCTCAGGCCCCTGAGCTACAAGGGATTTTCCAGGCCTCAGTCAAATCGCAAAAAAAGAAGACCGAAAATACAAAGGCAAATTAATGGGGGAAAAAAATTGACACACTTTTTACATCTGGACATAAAGATTGCCAGAATTCAAAGGTCAATTCCATTATAATCAGTATAAGAGCAAATTTTTCAACCCTGATCGAAAAAGCCTTAGTTGCAGAGAATTTCGCACTCTGGATCATGGGCAAGCTCATTTACTTTATCGTTTACTGTTTTAGATCTGAAAACTAAGGAGCGCCCCGCTCCAGATGCTAGGGCGCGACCTCATCATTCGAGAAAGGGGTGCTATCTTTTCTTTTACAAGCAGGTGAAGCCGTAATGAGCCCTTTGTTAGCATGGATTTAACGTAACAGGTTTAGCCTATGGGTGAAGAGGTCACCAGATATGACTGAAAAATGTATGATTTTCATGCGAAGGGATTCCCTAAAATAACAACAGGATCAGTAGACAAAAAAGGAAAAACACTCATGCAGCATACTTAGACCAATAGGCGAGATACTCATCGTCTTCAAATGGCGAGCCTTTGGAATTCATGATCAATCTACAGTCCAACTAGTTTCGCGTATAGAAAGCTGCCATAAATGGACACCTAATTGCCGGTGGTTGCACTGATTAACTCTGCATCTGTCAGTTTCCATTATTGCTTTCTTCTCGTGGGTGGACACGGACACTTGTTTTCAGTAGAATTAGTAACGAAGTCCCAGAAATGGACAAGTAGTCAGAATTTATCATTTGAAAGGCCTCAAGGAACGTTCAAACTGTGTTCAGAGCATTCTAAATTTGAGCGACATTTTGAGAGGTCTGAGAATCAAACAACCTACAGCTTGGCCGCTTACGAGAGGTGTATCGACTAAACTGGACGGGTCTTGGACTATTGCGAAATCAGGGGCAGCTCCCTTGAACGAATCAATGACTTCTTCTCCAACTGATCAAGGATCAACGATGTAATAGTTTCCAACATACCCACAATGTAAAACGAAACGGGCCATATATTTAAAAGGAAAACTGGACGGCCGTAGGGGTTTTTATCTTCTAGGACTACGGGTGGAACGGGGGCAGGGAAGATTTAAACTCTCCAGGTGTGTTGCTCCAGACTCCGAAGGGTTCTCAACCCCCTCCCCTGTTTAAATCATATTCAGTGTCATTCACATAATTCATTCGTAACAACAAAATCGTCTCATGGTTCTTTACCTCTGCAAGGATTCCCAAATGTCCATTAGCTTCACTTACTCACAAACATTTGGCCCTTCTCGTAATGCCGGGATTTTATTTAAATCTGCATGGTAGTTGATAAACGTTATTATGTTAGTAAATGAATGATCATCGCAGTAAACAGTTGCGAAAAGAAGGCCTGAAAGAAATTTAGGCTTGGACGAGATTCCTTACTTGAAAAAAAAATTGTGGTGACCTTTTTTGGGTGAGAGATTTTGGTAAGAACATTTCTGGGGTTTGCATAACGGAACAAAACCCAGGGTTCTCATTTCCTTGGCGAAAAAGGAACTTTTTTGGTTACAATCTCGACCGTTGGACTTTATTGTGTCGAGCTTTAGCCTAACTGGGTTTTAGGGGTGCCTAACAATTTGGCCTCATTTGCACTTCTCCGTCAACAATATACCTGAGTACCCCCCCCCCCCCCCCAACCTGTTTTTCGGCCTCCCAACATAGAACGTCAATATGCCCCTCTTAGTATACCAATGGACTTCACTCGGAAATTTGATTAAAATTATACGTTTGAACAGTTCTAACAGATTATCTGGAAGCACAGAGGGCTCGCATCGAAAATCTCACGGTTGTTAACATGGTGCAGACAAAGAACGCAGACATTGCCTATCATCTGAATCTGACGGAATCTGCTCGAAGACGCCCTGACCTTGAGGAAGGCGATGTGATTGCGTTTCTGACAAATCCTAAAACTGGACAAACAGAGATAGAGAAACTGACACACGAAAATTCTCAACGAGCTCTGATGGCGGGCGTTATCAGCCGGTCGGCTTACCTGTATGCACATGCACCAACCCATGATGTTGAGAAAGGTAAATACCGAAAGGAATCTGTTATGAAAGAAAATTAACTTCCTTGTGGACACCATGTCTCAGTAACCAGTTGGAAGGAAGTTAGACTTTATTTTGTAATGTTTTTTCCTTTCATTTGAGTACCACACATTACTTACAACACTAACACTGCTTACAATACTAACATTACTTACAAAACTAAATTTCTAACAATGCGTAACACTATTTACAATACAGTAACATTACTTACAATACTAACTATAAATGCCACACTTATATTAGTTATGCTAGTTATTTTTATAATACATATAATTTTTATTTATTAACCTAGTTTTATACAGTTTGTAACTCAGGGAGAAAAAACGAGAGCACTGTACCGTTATAAAGTATCTAAAGCGTACAGTCTATATTTTTCCATTTAAGTTTGTGACTGGACTCGTCCTTATTTGACTTTGTTATTTGCCACTCTAATCGATAAACGTAGTTGATCTTATTGGTGAATATTCTAAAAGAAGGATGGGTACCTTTTTGGCGACAATCATAGATATATTGCTTAGCTAAAATTACAAGATGATTTAATAGAAGAAAATCTTCATTTCTCTGCCAGATTCCCAAAAGAATATCAGTGTTAGAAAGTTCCTCTAAGTCTATATTTATTTTTTTGCACCAACAAATAAAGTCCATCCAGAAACTCGTAGTATAGGAGCACGTAATAAATAAATGTTCGAGGGATTCGTTCTCACGTTCACAGAATGTGCATAATGGCGAAGTTATTAGACCTATTTTACAGAGGAATGAATTCGTTACTTCGTTAATTTGCCATGTTCAAGCAATCTGCAGTCCGTAAAAGTTCCTTCCAGCAAAGACAAGGTAAACGATTTCTCAAATTACTGCAAATGAATGAGAACTATTTAGCTGTGCTTTCAATAGGATTGGGCCCTTTCAGTTTAGCCGGTCAAACAGTCTAGATAGGTATAACAACCATTTCGACTGTCACACACTGGTACAGCGGGCGATACAAGGTCACAAAATATGTCTTTTGTTTCAGGTAAAACCGAAACAGTTTGTGTTATCGGTCTTGTCAAAGTGAAGGTACTCGGCACGGTTCAGAATGGAGAGCGTGTATATGTGTCACTGGACAAACCCGGAGTCGCTGTTCCAGAGACTCAGATTCCGTTACGACCAATGGCTGATCGCACACCAACGCTACTTGGTCAAGCCTTGGAGAGTAAGAGAAGCCATGTACAAGATGGTGTTCACTTGGTTCAATGTTTTGTGTCAGTAGTACTCGGTATTCAGTCAGGACAGATTGCCAACGCCATAAACAGCCTTCAAGAAAGGATGCAGGGGGCATTTGAGGATGTTATGGTAAAGGACAGGACAAAATGGCTGAAAGGTGACTAAGGGCCCTGAATGGTCAGTTAGTATATTATCCCAATGATGTTAGAGACAGTTATCCCTTGTCAAAAAACACAACTTTAAAACATCCCTTGGCTTCATCCTAAAACCGGTACTAAATATATATATATAGGTCATTGTAAGAAACCTCACTGGCGTCAGATCAAAATTCGACCTAGATGTATCTTCACACTGAGGCAAATATCAAAACAAAAAGGAATGAAGCGAGAGATGTACGAGGTGAAACTGTTATTTTCGACTGTCACCTGAACTAAATCTGTAAATTGCTTTATCGCTTTCCACCCGTTATAATTATTACACCAGATAACCTTTTACCCTTAAAATTGTCTGTGAATTATCCCTTACCCAATAAACTTAAAAAACGATTAAACGATTAAACAGACTCTTTCACATTGCCCTTCTGTCAAAAAAAAAGCTTTCTAAGACTAAGTAAAATCTGAATTAATGCACAATCCCTCCCCCCTAAAAAGCAGTGGCAAGTAAAAGTAAATGGAAATTAATCCAGGTTTATTGCCGATTACAATGAATAGACTTAAATTCAAGCTAGCTGAAAATTTAAAACACAAGTGATAAATGAAATATTGAATTGCCGCAAGTACTAAAAGAGAGGACGTAGTATTTCTGTAAATTATTAAAACCGTATAAAAACTGACTACGTCAGTGAAAATTCGTTCATTCACAACTTAGTATACTGAACATACTTATGTTGTTTCCAGGACTGACGTGGAAATTGGTGTTGTTACTCATCCTTGCCGGAGTGTTAGCTGCAATCTTGTATATATTGCTTGCCCCTGGAACTTGCTTCCAGTATTGGAAGTGTAAGAAAGGAAGCATCAAGGGTCATACAGCTTATTTTGAATTCGTTTCCCAAGATCACCAGGTATGTACTTTAATGGTAGAGAAGTATAATTCTAGCATGCGTTAAAGGGGAAGTATCACGAAAATTTGATGTCATTTCAAAACTCAAAAATGTTTGTCTGACAACAAAAACAAAAAATAATTGTCAAGTTTTGTTATAAGTTATCACCCCAGTGCAATAAAACTATCGATCAGTGCCTCTGGCCAGAGACAGAATAGGTCGGAATGGATTGAAACTTGAAAAATGTTAGGCTAATGTTTTTCAAGTTTTCGTGTTTTTGTTTCCAAAATGCGCTAGAACAGAGTACGAGTTGTTCCTGTCAAGAATTGAGTTGATTTCTCTCCTCTCGTTGTTCTAGAATTATTTTGTGGCAGAGTGAAGATCTTATTTCACCATTTTTAACAAAAGAGGTCTAAAACCCCATGATACTTCCCCTTTAATTTCCAGGCACTTTTGAGTTTTGACAGAACTGTTTAGGGACGGACCTTTTATTTTAACAGGAGGGGGGAGTTTTATTCTTTCTGAATTATTTTATCTGACCAAATGGATTTTTTTTTTAAACTAGGTTGCAAGATACTTCATTTCTTTGTTTTCCTGTCCACAATTTTTTTTTCCTTCTGCAAACGTTTTCCAGGAATCCTTTTTGTATTTATGCCCTAGGCCTCCCCCACCCCCTTAAAAATAAAATAAAATGATCCGTCTCTTATAACTGAGGTTGGTTAAACCAAAAACCAGTTGGGCAAATCACAACAAATACTAACCTACAAAATGAACTAAGCAGAAATGGTCCGTGAATGTGCCACGAATGACTTGGGTTTTACTACTTACTAACTGTTTGAGAAAATGTCATGAGCTTTTAACCAAAACAGCGTGGTAAAGCGAAACCAATCCAAACGCAAAATTACTTTCGACACTCCATTGGAAACCACTGAAAATGCAGGTGGACTCAGTACTTTCATTATGATAATGTTGTAGCCGCCACGCATACAATTATGTGGTCAATCGCAAATCTCATTTACCGACTGGTTGACTAAACAAGCCATTTTAATTTCTGGGGCTAAGGAGGTTGTTTTGAGAAATGGAAAACTTTTGTAACACCAAAAAATGACCCATGATTATCTGTAACATACAGAGACCAGCACCTTCTTGAACTGGAGTATTTCTCGCCGCTTTGGTTACGGAGGCATTTGAACGGAGTACACTGAAACCGTTGCAAACGGCAAATATATCAAATTAATTTTGCACAAAATATTGAACTAATCGAACAGAATCATAGCGGAAAACAATGCTCAGTAGCTTTTATGTTAAGAAAAAAAAAACAAAAAGCAAACTTTTGATAAAAAAAAATTTCCGGAATATTTTTGCAGATGATAAACCCCTAACAGTTTTACCTTTCTCAAAGTGCCATGGGCAAAGCCCCGCGATCCCTGTAAAAAGAAAAAATAGCCAATTTTAACAACAATGAAGAATACTAATAAACCGACCGTGCCTTAATGGAGCTTATACGACTTGCTTCTTGCTCTCTGTTTTCAGTATCCGAAGATTAACGGGATCGAATTCACCTGGGACAGGCTGATGAAGAAGCTTAATTTGCAAGGCTGCGATAAGTACAACGCCACAGGTACAGAATCAGATACGACCAAATTCTATTTCTTCACCTCCTCTTGTTAAGAATTAGTGTAACCTAGCTGAGTGTTGGGCTGTGATTAGCGCATAAGTCGCATTGGTGTTTCAAGCGGAATATCGGAGGGTCGGTGGTTCAAGCTTTCGTGGGGTCTCCACTGTCCTGTTGTTTCCTTAGACAAGAAGCTTTACTCTGTATTGTCTCTCCTGACCCTGGTGTGTAAATGGGTAACAACCTCTGGTACAGAAACTAGATAGTATTGTCCGCTCTTGGCATCGTGCAACGTTTGCCTTTAAGACTTTTTTGAAGTATTTGACAACTTCTAGTTAAAATAATGAAACAGTAAGAGGAACCTACAGGACGAATTCGCAATCACGACCTGTTGATTAACGAACTGTCCTTCGATCATATTTCAGGAATAGGTGATCAAGGTTTCAAACACGGAAAATCGTCAACACATTTAATCATCTCCCCAATCAGGACAACCATACAACTGAACTGATTCAGTCATTTTACACTGTAACTGAACCCAAGATAATCGTCTCTGTAAATACGATACGCAGCTGAACAGAGTTTCCGTTATATGATTGCAAGTTTCTAAAGAAACATAATGCCCATTCGGATTTAATTGCGCGTTAGCCTGTGAACGGGCTCCCAAGTGGGGTATAAGGCGAAGAGAAAAATCGCCGGGTGATTCCGGTCCGGGGCGAGAAAGAATGCTCTCAACAATCATTTGTCTAACGTACCAGATCAAGATACCGGAATCTGGTATCACGAAACATCTCTCCCTTTCTTTCTCGCCCCAGACCGAGCTCGGGCTCATTTTCATGCATTAATTGGGCATCAGCTCGGCTCTTTTCCCGAAGGTCACTTGGGACACAGACATACAAAAAGTGATTATATTCTTCTTTGCCATTTTCATTATAATTCCTGTACCCTAAAAATTTGCTTCATTATATGCTGTCTTATTCGTCGAGTGCAATTTTTTCTCGTTTGCTTTTACAGGTATGCACTATTACTTAAATTTGGACCGCTGTGCATATGATGAGCGGATCGTTTTGGACCACAAACCTCAAATACGTGGACCTGAGCTTTTTGCAGTCGACCCTCACTGCAAAAACGTATATTATGTGGAGTGCGACATACACAAATGGACGAAATACACTTCTGCACGGAACGTCAAGTGCAACCCGCCACCGTCCACTGAAGCCACGTGGTAAAATTTAAACAAAGATATATGAACGCACGGTGATCAAGCAGAAAGCGTTGATTTATCCAACCAAGCAATTATTTACCATGGAGGAGAAATGGCAGTGTGTATATTTTAATTAAACAAACGGGTATAAATACCTATTTATATCATAATAACTGCCAGGTCACAACGCTCGCGGTCTTTCAAAAAGTCACTGAACCGTAAGACACTATACATCCGAAAAACTCATGTGCAATCTGCACATATTGTCTGTGCCATGACATCAGCTCAAATGGGATAGTTGGTAGGCTTGTCGATGTTCTTTTTACAATGTTGTGGTTGCCAGTCATTGATAAGGCACTTTTACCACATGGTCTCCATATACTCTAAGGATAATCCTGCCTGATAAGTACCGTTTTCCAATAACCCGTTTTTGATAGATGTATTTTTTCAGTCAGTGACACAGGCGTATTCGGAAAAGGAAATCTGAGTTCTCCCAACTGGAGTCGAAGCTATAATCTTCCGATTACTGGTTCGGATGCTCTACCACTGAGCTACAGGAGACTCGTGGGAGCTAAGGCCATTAAACTAGGTTCAAGGGACAAACATCCTGCATACTGCTAGGATTTGAGTGTCGAACGTGTGGTATATGAAAGAAATGTGATGATATATTTCCAGCCTGGTGAATGAATGAGAATGATGATTATTCTAGAAAGTGACGCAGGCATACTCGGAAAAAAGAAATCCGAGTTCTCCTATCAGGAGTCGAACCTAAGACCTTCCGATTACTAGTTCGGATGCTCTACCACTGAGCTACAGGAGACTCGTGAGAGCTTAGGCCGTTAAACTAGGTTCATGTAACAAACCGTTTTTTTATCGATAAGTGATAAATGTCAGTGCAAACTTGCCCGATACGTTCCATAAAACTATTCAGCTTTTAAAATCAATAGAAACTGAATCTCTGTTTAGGACTTATTGTGCACACAAAATAGTTTCCAAGCTTCGTAGGTTATCGCTACTTTCGAGAAACGGGCCTGGTTCGTATATATACCCCTAAGACTATAATATTTTAAAGCACGAACTTTTTAAAGTTCATTGGTTGTAGCGATTTGGTTGCAGCAAAATATATTTAATTTTAATTTATAAAGAGTAAAAGTGCCAAGTGGTTGAGTTCCGTCATGTATGGTGATTCACATGTAAAATTGAGTCAACTGTATTAAGAGTTCTTGCACATCAGTGCGTGCCTTTGCTTAGCCTTGAGTTGAACAAGACTACATTGCTGTTGTTCCGCTAATTGATACTAAGTTTTATGCCTTTATCAGTTATTGTCAAGTTGTGTGCTCTTTCAGTTGATCCCTTTGCGTGGGCCCGTTAAGTCGTGTCTTCAAGCAGCTTGCTACACGTTAGTTTGAATTTATGTCGACGGTGAAGCGTCAACAGAGAGGTTAAGAATGACGTTTATGCTGGCAAACGGCAAAATCAAACTTTGAGCCGTTTGTACACTAGAGTGAGAATATTTGATTTGCTGTGAATAGGAGATTGTGTTGGATTTATTTACAGTCGAACCAGGTCAAGCGTACCCCCCTAGACTCTATTAATGGATCGATTATTTGAAAATTGAAGCCATTAGTCGTTTCAAAGAATGCATTCATTTATTCATTGTTAACGCGGATCAATGATCAAATTAAAATTCGCAGAACATAGATCCGCGCTAACAGTAAAAGCAATAGCCTGTAAAATTCAAACTACAGTACATCTGAAACAGCTCGTTCGTTCAAACTGTTCCTGCATGTTGTTGACACATTCATATAATTCGTTATGCAAATTTGGTCATGGCAAGAGCACAAACTGACAAAGTCAAGCGCTTGCAAATGAGTCGGGCTGAAAAATTCCAATTTATCTTTCATGTATAGCATTACCTACCTTGTAGCATGAAAAAGTTTGGTATATATTATTATTTCACCAGACTGTCCATTATACGTCGACGAATAGCGCAACACATGTGCTGCCATTGTCGAAGGTCAACTGAAATGAACATCTTTCACTGTGAGTTCGCATAATTTTCGCTAAATTAATTTGCATATACCTCAAAAAGAGAACCGTTTGTTATAATAAAACGCTTCCAGTCCTTTTTCATTTTTGTTTTTGAATAACTAACGGAAAAAACGCAAGTGTACAAACGAAAAATGTTCATTTAGTGATCATTAGTGAGTTTAAATTTACGCGACAGGACCCACCGTGCCCGGTTTAAAATAGCGAATTTTCTTTCTGACAGTACGCGTTGACTGCTGTAAATCACGAGAAATCTGTTTTTTGGAAAATCCACTGTTATATAAATCAAGAATTGCCGCTCTGAATATATTGAGAGGGGTTTTTCCCGCGGGCTTTCTGGTTTTCTGGTTTCATGCATTATTTGTACCCTGGTTCGTATAATCCAATCAGAAATCTAATTTTGATTTGAATACTTGAAACGACTAACGGGTTCAATTTTCAAATAATAGATTCATTAATAGAATCTAGGGGGGTACGCTTGACCTGGTTCGACTGTAAGGATTTGAGGGAGAGAAAACAAATTTAGAGACAGGTTTTGCCGTTTGCCGTAAACGTCATTCTTAACTTCAACTTCTCTAATGTTGGGGTCTTGACAATCTGCGAGCCAGCGAGCCAGCCTCAAAAACACTCCGGTTAGCCTAAAAAGCACTCCGGCAGTACTCAGGTTAGCTTAAGGTGGGGCTCTACCTGAATTTGAGTGAAATTTGAAGAGGTTTTAAGAATGGATAGAAGAAAGAAAATGATTTTTGGAACACTAACAGACAGTCGATAACCACGCAAGAGCACCCCAGGTTGCTAGTGGCCCAACTTGGTATCCGTCTATTAATTATTAACTACAAATTCTAATTTTTCACTTCACTAAATCTTCAACATTTCTTATTTCTTTTAATTTTACCAATCCTTCAAGAAAAAATATTTCCTTCCAAATATACCTAAAAATCACCCAAAAATTCGTAAAACACCCCAAATCATTGATTTGTGTTATGAATGGAGGGTTTTTGTATTGCTTGAAATGCAAACAAGATATTTCCATTTGAACGATTTTAAGCGGCATGAAAACGGCTTTCAGGTGAACCCCCACCTTAAATAGCTCGCCGGTTAGCTTAACAGTTAGCATTTATGTTGGGGGTTGTTCATGCCTCGCGAGCCTCCTATGTTTGTTCATGCCTCGCACGTTTGGCTCGCATGGCTCGCACGTTTGGCTCGCTGGCTCGCACATTGGCCACACTCCTAATGTTGTCCAACCTCAACCTCGTTCCCATGGCTAACCGTGGGAACGAGGTTGAATGTTGTCCCCATAAGGCTGGGAAGGCGAGATATCGTCCCTCAACTCCACGTGCACCTTTCACAAGCCGAACACATTGAAGGGTCTGTATGGGAACGCTGGATTCTCAGCCATTAGTTTAAATTTAAGCCATTTCTCAATCTCGTTCCCAGGGTCCTCTCTCTTCCTCCCTAGAGGAAGGGAGGAAGAGAGAGGACCCTGGGAAGGAGGTTGGCCATATCTCAGCTCTCAGCTAATGTTTTGGCTATTTCGAAGCTATCAGTTATGTCGGATCTCAGCTAGCTTTTACTTGTCTCGTGTTTTGAGATTTTTTTATAGTATCGTATTTTGGTTACCGCAAAATCAGCGCGCTGTTCCTGGACCCCAAATTGAATTTCTATAACTTAGGATGGTGATAAGTCTACTGATTCCAGAATTTTGAAGAACCGAGCAAATATGAAGGACGAAACTAGGCAAAACTATAGAGACCAAAAACGCGTGATTTGCCATGGTTATGCTTAGATTAATAAAATACTACTTTAGAAGTATTGAATTATCAACGGCGTGTCTCTCCTTAGTCTGGAAGAGAATCGAGTACCGTCCGAACCTAACCGAAGAACTTTCGAGTAATTCCAAGTATTCTGAGACTTTACGAACACAATTTTTCCATCTTCTGACGAGCACACGACTTCTAGAAGCAACTTAGGAGGAGCTCCGAGCCATCTTCGCTAGCAACTCATTCTCCAGGCATTAACTGTTACTTGACTAAGTTATTTTATGGTAAAATTCACACTATGAGGGCACCCAGGCAAAGTTTAGCCATCTCAGCTAACAGTTTTCTTGACGTTTCTTAGCTATCAATTAAAAAAAAGCCTCCATTTTCTCAGCTGACAGTTAAAATTTTGGCCAATTCTCAGCTATCTGTTAACCTCCTGCAGACCCTCATACTAGATTGCTGGGCATTTCGAATCTCTCGCTATCTCTAACAGAAACTCCTTCCCCTTGTACACTGTTTAGAGCCATTTACTTTTGGCTTTCTAGAACTCGTGCTCTCAAATGTCGGGAGCGTTTGAACAGGTCGTTCAACATTGTTGAAAGCGTAAAAAAAATGTCGAAAGCTCGTTGAGAGCGTGTTGAATCAAATTTAAATTGGTTTAAACTTTCATTCAACATCGCTTCAACATTTCCTTTGTTCTTGAAAATGTTGAATGGCGTTGAGCCCTCCGTTCATCCAACATTTGCCCAACATCCGTTCAACTTTTGTTAAACGAATGTTGGGCAAATGTTGAAACCGTTTAAACGGGCGTTCAGCTCTCCTTGTTCAACCAAAGATCGGTTATCTGACAGCGCTCAAGCTATCCACCCCACCCCTCTCCCACAAACCGTGTTAAAAGCTGCCTTATCGATCTTTTGGTGACAAGAAATTCTGGATTTG
This sequence comes from Pavona decussata, assembly GCF_977016875.1. Lineage (NCBI taxonomy): Eukaryota > Metazoa > Cnidaria > Anthozoa > Scleractinia > Agariciidae > Pavona > Pavona decussata. Next base: position 2,667,104 of record NW_028145620.1, read on the forward strand.
TATTAATTTACCCATGACATCATTCTTGCAAAGAGTGAATAGATTTAACAAGAACACATGATTTTATTGCTGCACATGCCAATGTATGTAGTATGAAAAGACTAAATAACAAAAGCACCATATTATCAATAATTTGATAGATGAATGTTTCAGTTAGTGACAGGCATACCCGGAAAAAGAAAATCCGAGTTCTCATAACAGGAATTGAACCTATAACCTTCCGTTTAGTAGTTTGGATATTCTACCACTGAGCCGCTACGAGCCCGGTGTACAGGAGAATCGTGGGAGCCAAGCAATTAAACTAGGTTCTTCCGAGTACGCCTGTGTCAATGACTGAAAAATTCATCTCTCATTTAATCACCAGGTTTTTTACATAACATCTCATTTCTTTCACATATCAGTAATTTATTGCGAAATCTTGCTGTGTTTGGTTAAATAAATCTCAGTTTTGTATATTCAAAAAAAAAAAAGATAGAGAAAATGACAATCATAAATTATTAGATTACAAATTGATAACTGCATTTAGATTCATTCGAAGGACCAGCCTTCTTTGCGCTAAATTGTTTTCAGCTAGTTTACGTTTTCTTTCGCGAAGTAATTATTATGCTTTAGTTAAGGAAACGGCGCAATTTACAAGCGCCCACGGATAAGGCTTCTTCTGTTCAGCGAGGTTGCCAAGCAACTAAATCTGTCTTCAGCGAGTAATAGTGCTCTATGTTCGACAACATTCATTAGCGTTTTCCCTTAAGTGAATAAGTATTCTCCCTTTCAAACAAACCGTCCATTGGGTATAATAAATTTCGTATTGAATGCGTAAGAAAAACTCCGTCGAAATTAAAATAAACTATCGATGAAAACAACATGATCAGGTCAGATGAAATTCCACTCAAGATTTACTATTTATAAATATTCTATTTTCTGGGAAATATAGTAAAGTCTTACCTGCTGTGGCCAGCCTTGGTAAAGCTGAATCACAGGCTAAGTAAGAGTACTACTTCTCTTAGCCCTTTCTCATGAAATTTAGAACGAAAGAAAGCAATTTCACAGAAATTATGATCCTAATCAACAACAAAGATAATGGTTATTCTGGACTAGCTGAATGGTTCTGCAGAAACTGGACCCAGGGGGAATTATGGCTGAAAAATCACGTGACATCCTATGAGCTTGCAAGGGAGTCGTCTGATCTATTTTTACATTTTAGGCAAACTTAACGATATATATTTTTATCCTAATGTCTGGTAATTTAAGTTACTCAAATTATTTTTAAGAACTAAATAATGTTTAAAATCAATCTATTTCTTAATGTACAATTCTCAAAACGAAAACGGTTAACTTCGATAAAACGATCATTGAACAAACAATCGACATCTGACCCACACCTGACTGCGAAGAAAATTAGGCGCAGCTATCGCCGCGCTGTTAGGGAACATACAACATACAAACGATGATTATTATGAACGTAAACAACAAAGTTATTCATGTCTGCTTCTTCGAGAGTTCCGTGCAAACCTGGCCCAGCCGTCGAAATGCTTTGGTAACACCACGTAAATTCGTAACGTCAAACTCAGTGCGTTCTTCACTTCCGGTTCTTTAAGTGTATACTGGTATACTGCTTAGGAACGCAAGCATTGGAACAAAACGTTTTATTTACACCAACCAGGCGTCACATCAGGGAACTAAAATGGTCCTTTGACGTACCACAATGAAGGCAATTGCCATCGCGGGTGAGTTTACCCTAAAAGACATTACTTCTGTGTCTTAAAGACAATGCAAACCCAAAGACTCTCAGAACTCTGGTCGTCATGGATGTGCGGTGCAGACAATATCTCTACCGCTATCATACGGGTGCCACTCTTCTGAGTGAAAATAAACAGTTGTGCAATTATGATCCACAGCAACAACTTCTGCTCCTCGAACCATTTCTTTGCCGTCCATTGGTGAACCTACGGGTCGAATTCCGCCATAAGCACATCGGTCTAGATTCAGATAGTAATGTGCATCTGAAAAGAGAAGTAAAAGAAAAAATATACTGATCAATGACGGATAGGAAATGGTTTTATAGGTTATTCTGGCCTCGTTAATTGGTCGATGTATCTAATTTATTTTCCGCCTATCGATATGACCTGAGGTTTTTTCATCCAAGAAGACGCTAATCGGACCAAATATTACTTAATAATAATAATAATAATAATAATAATAATAATAATAATAATAATAATAATAATGATGATGATGATGATGATGATGATGATGATGATAATAATAATAATAATAACGGTTTATTTTCACAGTTCTACGAACATGGCCGATAAAAACCGGAGTAAAACAAAACAAAAAAAACAAACAAACAAGCCATTAAACTAATTAATTCAATTAAACTAATATCTCAACAATCTGCAGTTTTTTCGTTCCGTTACCTGTGTAGTTTATTTTGCCAAAGTCCAAATCCATTTTCTTCTTCAGTTTCTTGAAAGTAAACTCGATGCCATGTACGCGAGGAATCTGGTTTGAGAAACAAAGGACAGTGGTCAACAACAACACACCATAGTTGAATAGCAATGATCCATTAGCTTTATAACAGTTTTTGCGACTGAAAGAAACTCTAAAGCTGCAATATTTAGATCCTTACGCACTCGCAAATATCTTGTTCTTTCGGAATAAGGCAGAGAGCCGTGATTACCCCTTACTCATAAATGCGCGTGTAATTTCCTGATTGGTTAATCCGTACATAATTATGTACCCAAGAATGCCCAATTTGAAAACTGGAATGACTTGTGTGCACAGTATATCATTAGGCTAGAGGTTCCAGTGCACACGCAAGGTAAAGTTGTACTTTGGGCCAAGGTCACCAATACAGTCGTTGATTAACCCGGTTCCAGTACATGTATCATGAAGAAACTGGGATGGAGTGCCAGTCCATCGTAGGATTACCTCCAACACTTTGTCCCTGGTCAGTACACATTTATATACCAGTTTCTTGTATAAGAAACACTAAGCAGAATTTCCAACGCACGGGGGACGAAAAACTCTTCGTTTGTGGAAACAAACACTAGGCCGCATTTAAACCATTACGACACTATCATACAAGGACTGAAAGATGAAACTCTTTGAGAAAGTTGAGAGACGAAAAGAGTGCATGGCCAAACGACAACGTAACTCGCAACTCGCGAAGAGCAAGCTCTTGGCCACATGTGATGTCTGGTAAAAATATTTTATACGGAATCAAGAGGAATACCTGCAGATCATTAGTTGTGAATGTGAACCACATTTCACTGTCTTCGATACGGCCTTGACGACATCTATAATAACGAAGAGCAGTTCCTGGGGCGAATAACTGATACAGCAGAACTCCTAATAGTACTGCTAAGATGAAGCCAGCGAGCAACCAGCGGCGAAAACCTGAAGTAGTCAAAGACAGAGTCAATGAGATGGACACCTTAACGTTTTCCGACCTGTACGTAACCCAGTATGGGTTATTTAAACACAACAAATATAAATATGAACTTCTGAACAATAAGAACGATGATCCATTTTGACATTTTCTCCATCCAGTCATGTCTAATTCTAGATTCGTCAGCAAAAGATAGCTTTGAAAGAGCAAAGAATTTTCAAGAATTTCTAGCAGGCCAGTTACCTCTCAAACATTTCTTCTTGGCCAAATGCACTTCGGTTTTCACATCTTCTTTCACGTGCTCCCGCAAGTCACCAACAGCACGTGCTACATGACCGGAAGAAATACTCAACATGACCGACACGAAGGACTGTACCAATTTCACTTCACTGGACTGAGCTTCCACTTCCACACCAACAAGAGTCTGGCCAAGCAAAAACACGTCACTGGATACAGCTTCGCACACGCGGCTCTGAGGTATGGCGACTCCCGGATGTTCCAGTGAAGCATAGAGTCGTTCGCCGTTTTCAACTGGACCGAGAACTTTAACGTTAACCATACCGATTACACACACGAGGTCGGTTGAATCTGGAAAAAAGAAGAATGTAGGCATGATTTAAATCTTTGAAAACTTCGATGACTCTCATTCTCGATTTTAGCTTAATTTTTTTTATATTTTAATTGTATCATATAATATACTTCTAGTAATAGGACCTCCATGTAAACCACTCTTGTGATGGAGCATCTTATTAAAAGATTGTTATTATTATTATTACACGTCTTGAGACTCGACAGTTAATTTGAATACAAATAAGTTCCATATGAATCCAAGCCTGCTATCCCGTGAATGTCGCAGGGGTGTTAAGAGTATACCAGCGAGGGAATACCTGAGGATGTTTGAAGGGATGCCTGTAAGGGATACCCAAGGGAAAAGGTCTCAGAGGAGATATCTGAAGGGACATTTCAACTGCACGTGAATCCCCTCAGTCATCGACTGTAAAAAGGTTAAACAGTCCCTTGTTCCCGGAACATTCCGAATATAGAAACACACTTGAACAGCCCACCTCTTCCTCACCCCAATATAAGCACCCCCTCCAAGCCATGAAGTACACCACTGCTGGTCCCTAGCCCTGGTTCTGTAAGTATTATTCAAACAAATGACTTGTTTCTCGCAAGTGTCCATCTTTACCTTTAACTTCTGCTTCAGCAGGAGTCTTGGCCTCAAGATATGCTGATCTACTAATAACGCCGGCCATCTTGGCTTTAGATGCATTGAAATGTGTCAGCTTCTCAATGTGGCTTTTCCCATCAGGCCCTTCAAAAAACCCGATGACGTCACCCTCTTCAAGAGGAAGGTCGTGGGTAGACTTCTCCAGTCTGAAGTGATAAGCAATGTCTCCCCTCGCCGTCAGAATAGGCTTGTTGACTTGCAGCTCATCGATTACGGCAGATTTAGCTTCCAGGCGTTCTGTGACTACTTCTGTAGCATTGATACCTTAAAGAAATCAAAGATGGCGCGTGAACTCAAAGTGAGTGTTCAAGTGAATATGCCAAGGAAAGCTTTAAAGCAGCTCGCTGATATTTACTTTTTCTTTGGGCCTCTTTTAATTTAACCGGCTTGAACTGCCTAAAGTACGTAAACCATCTCACTGCCAAGTTTGCTAAACAAGATGTCAGTAAATGTGTTAAGGAAAAATTAAACGCTTTCTCTTCAATTCGTAGTCCTTATTGATGATCAAAAATTTTGACTTCATTGAATCGACTCACAAATGACTTTAATTCTATGTGTTCTGTATTACAAAATACAAGGAGGAAACTTAAGCCTTGATCGTTTCCTTTCGTGGTATTTTAATCATTCTCTAAGTGAAATATACTGGTAATGACCAAACAACTTACTGTTGACGCTATTCAGCTCGCTACTCAGGCTGCCGAGTGGACTTGACTCTTCAACTAAAGAACAAATCGTGAGAATTACAAGACTAAGAATGAAAAAACACCGGCTTAAAACTCCACTTAAGTTCAATTGCCTTTTAATATCACCCAGGAAACAAATATTAACTTGCTGATTGGCAAAATGTCAGTAATAGCTCATTACCTCGACCACACGTCCCAAGTCGAGCCCCACCCCCTCCCTCTGTCAAACACACACGCAACAGATTCTTGGCTTCACTTTGCGCTAACAGTAAGAGATTAAAAAAGGGAGGAGAAAAGTTTGAACCAAGATAACTTTTTAGCATCGCGGGGTCAGAATAGTGATGTAATACTGAAGACAAGAGAAATATGAGCACTTACTTTTAGGTCTCTTCCTCTTGCTTTCTGGACTAGGAGTACCGAAATATCCATGATCACTACCTGCATCTTCATCTGAGAGCATAAAAAGGAAATAAAATCAACATAACTGATTGCTCTATTTTTTTTATATTCAAGTGCAGTCTTTCAATGGCTCCCAGCAATCTCTACATTTCAGTCAACTCTACAACTAAAACTTTGATTAATGTATTACAACGCTGAGAAGAATATCACGGCGACTACGTTAATAATGTAATTAACTAGTGGGGAGTGGGGGAGAGGTCTAAACTTCAATAGATTCCTTGGAAATGCCCGCGAGAACAACTGACAAGAACGTTTTTAAACGTAATTTAAAAATTACCGATACGCTGCAAAAGTATTTTGACTGCAATCGTGATTCCATTGACCTTAAAGTAAAAACTTTCGCTAACAGAAACCTCAGGTTTCCGCCTAATCGTTAATTTTAATCCAGGCCAGGGAAATAGGCAAGTAGTTCCATTTTCTTGTAGATAGTAACGTGAACAGTGAAATGTAAGCCATGGCCGCCTAAGAAAGTCTTCTTTCTAAGCAATTTTTCTTTAGACAATGAAAAAGCAGATGATTAGAAGAGTCAGACGTCTTCGCTGTGGTTAAAAAGAACCTGAAAACTTGCTAACCACATTTCTTACCTAGGCTAAGCTTTTGGTTCTTTTTGCTTTGAACTTGAAATTGCTTGCTCGTAAACTCTGTTGTCGTTCCATCCAAAAAGTGTAGCACAACGACCAAACGGAAAACATTCCTCTCTTCGCCTTTAACACGAGAAAGTTCGTACACTTTTATTCCTTTGTGAGACAAGTAAACTGAGTCGAGGTTCACAGAAAAGTTTGTAAAGAACGGTTCTTTTTTGCTGTACTCAACCTCCAGCGGAACTCGACCGTTCAAGTCCTGAAGAATCCTCGCTGCTTCGGGACATCTTTCCACGTATGCAAAAATACTCTGTAGGGAAAATAAACAAGCGCCAGTGACTCAGACTCATACTACAAACACACCCAAGGTTATCAAATGTTAAAATTGAGATGATCTACTCTCTATCTGTGATGTATCTTATACTGATTGTCTTCAGTGGTAGCCTCAGTATACAGTAGCCTTGATTACCGAATGCTAAGTGCCACTATTACAATGAACGTTGTCGAGCAGTACTGTCTGTGGTGCTGCTGTTAGGAGTGAAAGAGTAAAATCTCTTTCTGAAACTTCGCTCAACTTTCGAGCGGCTTAGGACATCACTTAAATTCCTCCGTGCGATAACAAGTGGAGTCCCATGCACTGATTCAACAAGTTTGAATCCGCCCAAAACTTCATAGAATCGATGGAAGTCTTAAGCTCTGTTCAAAACATGGGTAATTAAACAGGGTTTCACAAAATGAAAATTGGCAACAGAAAGCTGAACCATTGGCTTTGACATAGGATTCAAGTAAACCTTAACTTATGCTTTCACTTGATTAAAATTGAGCTAAATCTGTCGCCGACAAAAATCCTAAAGCAGCTTTTATGAACGAAACAATTTTAAACTGTGTTTCACTAAACAGCTTTTAAACGTGTTTAAGCCTTGGTGTGAATGGGGCATTAAGCTCGCGCTTTCGTGTTGTTGAACTCACGTTGTCAAGAACTCCTGTTAACTGTCGCTCTCGTTTTATTTTCTAACTCTCGCGCACACTCACTCATGCGCTCTCAAAGAGTTTGAATCCACACCAACCATCGTTAATGTTGATGGCCGCCTAACGACTGTCGTTTTACCAGGGCTTATGTTTTGATTTGTTACAATTTAGTTACCTGAATTTGTTTTTGCGCCGTTGCCTTAAGATGAACATCAGCATTTAGTAATCTCTGTTCCGAGTTGGCTTTTCGACGACTCTGTCCTTTCTCGTAGACATCTTTCAAATCTAAAACAGTGACATTTGCCTTTGTATTGTCCGTGTAGCTGAGATCCAAAGATGGGAAAACTGAGAAGAGAAAAAATGGTCTTAAAACCTGTTTATCTTACATTCAACATAAACCCTGTCATTTTAGGCAAGGAAAAACAATTGACAGTAAAATACCAGACAGCCGTCACAAGCAGCGTAAGACAACCAGCCACCCCCCAGAAAAAAAAATCCAGCAGGAAATAAAAACAACTAATAATAGTGCTTATTCAGACAATCCTCTAAAAATAGCCTTTCTAATAGGAATGTTTTAAGATTGTTTCAAAATGGTTTGGAAAACAGATCAAATACTAAGATAACATTCATAACAGCCTAACATTACTTAAAACAGTTAACCATGACAATCCAGACTTATATTTGGGCTTACGTAAGTAGGAAATTTGTAGGGCTTAAATTGTTGTAGGGGTCGATTTTTACAGCGGCTAATATATTAGGAATTTTACGGTACAGTACTCGGTTGATTTTTGGCAATTGGTTGCTCAACTGCTTTAACCGGCAACAACTTCGGTTGAACATTTTGGTCAATAACTGTCTATCTGACATTTCCAGCAAAGAAAACGAACCTCAAGCAATAAAATTTGTGCGTAACTCTCGCTAAAGAAACTGCGCGTGACGGCCTGAGTGGCCGTCAAGTCAAGACATCACGGCATCCTGATCATGAGCTAACGCAATATGTCACGTCATATAAAGAGGTAAAAAGCATGGATTTGCAAATCTGGATGGAAAGCATTGACAGTTATTGAGTTAATGCGGGGCTGTTTGCTTCCTGTCTTGCTTTCAAAACGGCTGACAGAGAGCAACAAAAAACAACATCACTAAAATAGTGCACAGTTTGTCTTTTTTGGTGGCAAAGAATGTAAATTAAAGAAAACAAACCACAAATGACAATATATTGGACCCGTTGTTCAGCGATGTTTAAACTTTATGGCTGATATTTCTGCGACTTGTTTTTCAACCATGGTTACACAATACACAAGAAAGAAAATACCGTATTTACGCACTCTATGACGTAAATTGCTTCTTAAAATACTTTCGATTAGGTCTCGAAAGTTACAGTTGGCTAAATTCGAGGTTTGACCTAGTCTTAAAAATATTCACACCTCTATTCAACTCCAGTTCAAAAGTTTACAAGTAATTCGCAGACGTGTCTTGCATTTTAATGACGTCCTGTTAGTGTGTTGCAACACACCCGCTGGCATATACTCACGTACATCAAGTCATGAAATAAAACAACCCCGATTAAGTTAAGTCGCAATCTCCACCTTGTAAACCCAGGCTTGTAAAACTTTCCCAGTTTCGTGATATTGCAATTTATGTCGGGCAATATCTATAGCTATGTACAATGCCCTTTTCACCTCCCACTGCCTAGAAGAAATAATGATATAGTTTTTATTTCAAAGAGATTTTCGTGACACCACATGTAGTACACTTGTCCTTTTCTCGGTTAATTTCTTCGGCTATAAATGTTTTCGCGACAGTCGATTATTTTTTTAATTTCACTGCTGAAGATTTGCTTCCCAGTTCTTTTTGCAAACATTCAAGGTACTCGTTTTATTTCAAATTCATAGGGGCAAACTTTAGGAGCTTTCACTGAGATCATCCACGCCTTTAGAAACCAATAATTTCCATGGATTTAACAAACTTATGAATGAAGTTCGTAAAAGTCGACCTTAACACGGTCAAAGTTTAATTTAATTTATGGTCAGAAATTTATGGTCGGAAATGGCTTTCAAATACGGATTTTTTAATATTTGGACTATTTAGAGAAGAAAACATACTCAAATGTTAATGCAAGTCTATTTAGATTTGATCCATTAGACTGTTCCTTGCGGCTAGCAGTGCCGGTGAAGAGCGTCATCGGATTTCCTAACTGATAATAAAGTGTTCGATTGTCAAGTACCAAAATTTGCATGGAGTATTTTTAACTGCAAACAAAACATACAATCGTTCAATGCCTGTTCATTACCTGCCCATTTATTTCCTTATTCAGAAACTTGATAGGATACAAATTATGTAAAGCTTGCATAGAGCGAAATACACGACGAAGTAGTGCGCGTTCTCGGGGCTGCTAGGAAATTGACAAACCCAGGTCGATAAAATAAACGGTATAGATTAGCAGTCATTTGAAATGCATCGCCAAAGGATAACACTGTGATGTCAAAGGGTATGCATCTGACAGGTTGAAAGTAGACAAACTAACATTAACGGAACAAATGTCCTGTCACTCACTTCAGCCATTGGAGTTTGTCACGACGCCACATCGAATAAACTTGCTACACCGTGGCATTATTAAATAAACGATTTTACAGAAACAAATTTCAACGCAGGGAAATCATGAACACAATATGAACACAATTGCTCATTTGATAAATAATTACAGGAGTTATTTGAACCGATGGTGTAATCTGCTCATGACCGTATAGTCTGCACGTAACGTGCGGCAGACAAGCAGATGGAACTTGTATCCCCGAAATTATCAGTTCTTTTTAGAAATTAAGCAGCTAGAATAGAGCTTGAAGAAAAAGTATGAAACGTACGGCATTTCATCGTTTTCCTTCCGTAAGGCTCGTTGTATAAAGTTTTCCAAGATTAAAGCTGTAGATTTAGCAATATTATTTAAAAAAAAGCCACATACTAATAACACAAGTCTTCACAACATCTCAGGGAAAACTAGTTTGAACCGAACTAAGCTCATTCCTGTAGCTAGATTTCCTGACTCTGCAAAATAACTTACGTACCTGGATCATTTGGCATCGGAAACAAGCTGGGGTTCATGTACAAGCTGGTCTCCTCTAATATGTCGTCCAGTGTAATCGGCTTGCCGTTTATGTTTATCATTTGATCCTCGTAAGGATCGCTCAATTCCAAGCTGCTCATGGTTCAGTAAAGATGCAATTGCAGAAGTGCTGGGCTAATACGACAATTGACACGGGAGGAGTATTAAAATCCCTCTGATATCTCGCTTTCTAACTCGCGTACTTCAATATTTCACACACGGTTCGTTCTGAAGATAACTTGGTTACGACTCAAAAGATTGCTCCACTGATGTAAAGTAATAGTACACTTGATTACAATGTTTTCAGAGATTCAGTTCACTCTGAATGTTCGTCGACTCAAGACAGGAAGTCTTTACGTCTCACACACAGCTGTGTAGAAAATTGCGTGCATTGTGCTCAATAACCGCAAAATCGCCAATCAACCGTAAAGTTCCTGTTTGCATGTGATTTCACCGCTTTAACGAAATGTGCTTTCCAAGAATGGTTAACCAACCTGTAGATCTAAGTTTTCCTGAACTAGGGTAATGACCTTTTGTTAGAAATTGCACGTCTCGTCGCTGTCAATCGCTGCACTTTGAAATGGAGCTGTACCTAGCAACTGTTGAACAAACACGACATGATGCAAAAACGCCATTTAAGGACAGGACAGGAAGTAACAAGCGCACGTCACAGATATATATGTCCGATCAATTAAATTTAAAAAATAAATTGAAATGCTCTATGTCTCCCAGTACATTTAAGAAAACACACTAAGGAAAAGTCGAAAAGGAAAGCTAAGCGAATATTTTGACTGGTAAATTGTAGGGGTGTCAATATCGCAGATGACGTGGCATTAGCCAACACACTGGACGTGCTATGTTGCCACAAAACTAAACGGGGTCACAGGTTGGCCTCTGACTCATGATCACGCTTTGTACGAGAGCAAATCGCGCGTCATACTGAGTGTTGCCATAAGAAATAGTCAATGATAGAACTTTCTACTGAAAACTGTCCTCCTGTCGCTCGTGACCAAGACTTATGAACAAATGATTCAGTAAATTGTGTACAGATTTGATCCAGTTGCGTCACAGCTGAAGGGTGTTGGCTATCTGTGATACAAACTGAAGGATAGGAAAAAGTATTTTGAATTCACTTGACTTCATTTTGGTTTATTGTGTAATAGTAATCAATTTCTTTTCGGCATTGATTTTGAAAAAAGCCAAGCCTGGAGGCAAACTCATGTCCATGTGTGTCAGTGCCGGCGGGAAGGAGCGAGAGACTGAGAGAGGAAAGAACAAGGTTTAATTTTCACTACCAGTGGCTTCCATCATCATCAAGATCTACTTGCTGAGTTCTAACATTTCAGCACATTATGATCTTATTTTCAAAAACGTGACACTGAAACATACATGAGGCGTGAGGACATTTCCTACCACTCCAATCCTAGTAAATTGTATTTCCTAATATCATTGTTCCTTCAGTGGAATGTATTTATTTCCTTAGTTTATTTCCACGAAACAAGGCGGAAGGAACAATATCCATACTCACAGGTCAGAAACGGTTTTTTCTTTCTTCATTTCACGTTCCAGCGCTTTATTTCAGTATCAATTCCTATTTATATTATTGAAGGCGCTGCGCAGTTTATACATTTTCATCAACGGAACAAATCAATCAGTTGCCGTGCTTCCGACCGTCGCTTTTATTCACCGTTTTATTCTAACAATTTACGGGGGGTGACAACTCTAACAAACACTGTTTCGGGACAAAGCCAAAATTGTTCCGGGAATCTGGAGATTTTTCCGGGAATCGGGACACTTAGAAATTTTTCCGGGAAACACGTTATAATTCTGGGACATTGCAGAAAAAAATCGGGACATCAAAGGAGATGTATCCCAAAAATTCGGGAGGATGATCCAAATTTCCGGGACGACTAAGGTTAAGACCTAGTATTGCTCAAACAGCGTTTGTTAGAGTTGTCACCCCCCTTGAATGAGCACTATCCATTGGTTTATTCAAGAAATATATCATGGTTGCTGTCAATCATAGTATCCACCTCTTCACAAGAACTTATACTTGAAGTTGACAGAATGATGTTTTTCAGTCAGTGTCACAGTCATACTCGGAGAAAGAAAATCCGAGTTCTTCCTAGCCTGCGAGCAAGCTCTCTTTTGAGGATAGCGCGAGCCGCGAGAGGATTGAGCCGGGGGCGGGAGAATTTACAATAATTTATCATGGTGAACAATAGGTAAAACTAAAGGAAAACGTTTTGCCACTTTCATTCGAAAATTTAAAGTGTCTCTGAACCCCTCTGGTAAAATTTTTTAAACTTTGCAAAGATTGTATCTAAACATGCGATTACAGTTCCATAATACAAAATGGGGTCGCCGAGCTTGTTTTTTACTATAACCACTCGAAGGTAAAATTAGGGCTGTTTTAACAGGTTACACTGTTGCGATGGTAACCCTTTATGTGGAGAGAATGACCGCACCTTGTTCACCAATATTAGTGCTGTTTTTGGTATCATTACTGTTGCATAAACTTATAAAGAGTGGTACTATCGATCCGTGTGTAAGTGCTGGAAAGTATGGGACACCAGCACCAACCACCTTAAAACATATTATTTCCCCCAGTGTTGGTGAATAGTGGTGGATATTTACCGCGGAACCGCGAGGTGGCGAGGTAAATACCGGCTTCCCATTCGGTGAATATAAACTGTTAAACATTTAGAAGGAAAGAGTTCCATTCATGAGGGTATTCTCTACACAGGTAATCTGTTTCAATCTCTCAGACTGTCGGATGACAAAATAAAAGCGAACGTAATAGAAGCGCATTTTGTCTTCTGTTTTAGCTCTCAGTTTCCTGTCATATACAGTGGATTCAGGCCTAGACCAACTGGTTTGGCTTGCGGCCACTTAGGCTCTATCCAGATGTAATTTCCGTTTTTATTCGTGAAAACAGTAAAATGAAAGCTATTGAGCGGGACAGCCCTGTTGCACTGTCTCCTGCGCATTTCAAGGTGGTTCTACTTTTTGAGTCCGTGGATGAAATCCTCAGTAGAGAGCGACCAATCAAATAACGCCATTGAACAATACTTTCATTTGTTTCTGTTCGTTTTTCGACATTTTTGCAACTAACAAGATTCATGATCATGATCCAGGTTACAAACCGCAGATCAGTATATTGGTCAGTAATGACACGATACTCTAGTCACGTACACTGGATTGTAAACACTTATACCTGTTTCCTGTTTCTACAACTCACAACGTTCTGACCTTACTAGAGATAACAATCTTCTCAAAACGTCACTGCAATTTTGACTTGACGGAAAAAATGTAAGTAAGCTCCTTGCAAATTGGTGAGAGTGAAGTGTTTACGTATTTGTCTCATCCCCTAAGGAAACAATTACAAGCCTTGCTCACGGCCCGCGTGCTGAACTGCACGCTAGTCTAATTTGTCACAGTGCAAATCAATTCTTACAGTGTCCTTCTCTTCTTGACCAATACAGGAATATTTCCTTCGCCGAGAAAATAGACTACTTACAAACCCCTTTTTCTCTTATCCGTCTAGTGTTAATCGATCCGTCGAGCGCGAGCTAATTTAGGGGTATGAACGAGAAGGGATTGGGGCGAGACGAGAAGGGTTTCTCTTTTCGCGCGCCGATCTCGTCTGGTCCCAATCCTGCTCGTCCCAATTTTTCGCTGCGTGTTGCCACTACATACACAAGCTTTGAGAGAGAAACAGACTCTCAAGCGGTCTACCGAGAAAGGATTATTGTCCGTCTTTTGGTCAAGCTTTACAATCCCACGCTTATGGAGAAAGAACAACAAACGAAATTACAAACTTTCTCTTGTAAGAATCACAACTATTAGTATAGAGGGGCAAATAAGCGACAATCGTTTTCTAAAGTAATAATAATAATAATCTTTATTGAGGAAACTTTTTTAGAAAGTGTGGTTTTCGAAAAGGACCTCAAAAAAGTACAAAAAGCAGAGGACAACGAATACAAACCCAAAAAGAAAGCGAGGAAACACTAACTGAAGGACCGGAGTGAAGGTAACTGTTTCAAAAAAATAAATAAATAAATAAAATAATCACGTCACCATATTTTTCTTGCAGATGCTTTATTTAGCATATTTTATAACAACACTAAAATTTTACAAAAAGTTAAACTCTAACTACAGCCCGTGCTACACTGGTGATCTACACAGAAGTGTGTAGCCTGGTACGATAAACCAAGAAAACACACGGCTTCAACCTGAGGTCAAATTATTACACTATTGTCCTCAGTGGATATCCATTCCTAAATAGTACATTCAAATGGGCAATAACAGCAGAGTTTTGAATTTATTATTTATTTTGAAAATTTGGTGCCACCAGTATTCTACCAACTGTCGCTGCTTGAGGCCTGATGGTGGAAGATCCATCAGTGTGAGTTATTGCTCATTATTATATCTCTCAGTTAGTACGCGCGGTGTGATTGGTCAATTTTGCGGGCCGTATTTCACTGTAAATTTAAAAGTTTCCTTTCCCGCGCGCCCGAAAACAACTCAGACCTCGAACTCGTTAGTAAGAGGTATGTATTAAGTGTGATCTGTAAGGTATAACAGAATGATTGAAGGTGGAAGAGGTGGGGAGTGTTAATACTTAAACGGAAGCCTTCAGTTTTATCTAAAACGCTTCATCGACTCTATTGCATTCATTTATTACAAAACGTCGAGTGTAGTACAATTTCACCCCACCTTCCCCTCCCCCATCTTCACCTTCCAAGTGTTCCCTTTCTCTATCCACGCAAACAATACTTTTCTTAATTTCGTCCACTTAGCTCCTGGGTTTTCTATAATGAACAAGAAACTGGAGGCTTCATTTAAAACTCATCCTCACTGTTCCTGACTCGTTCCTTGGCGAGATAGGCAAACTTTTCCAGCACCTGATCGATGCTTTTCTCTCCGTGAACCTTGTTGTCACGTGTACGCACGTTGACAGTGTTGGAATTTTCTTCCTTTTCGCCAACCACTGAAAGGAATAACACCCATAAATAAACCTCAAGAAAGATGGGAACTTAAAATGTATCTTAGGCCGCAACATTTATCTTGTTACCCGGTGGTCACAAAACAACGTTTTTGGAACAACTGATAACCACTGAGTGCGTCATCGTATAAGGATAATATCCCCTCTTGACACGTGACCACTCACGACAAAATCAGCCAATCAGAGCGCGAGAAGAAAATTCTACTGCTGATGCCAAGCGCGGGAAAACGTGCGTAATCTTAGGGGTGGTACGACTTCAGATCCGTTTTTTTTTTTACAATTCTTACTTCCATTTAACTATTTGATAAATAACCACAGATACATTGATCTAAGACAGCATCTACTTGGACGTTATAAAACCCGACGGGCTTAAAAATAACAATAATAGTAAAATAATAATAAAAAATAAAACCCTACAGGATAAGAACATACAATACATCCCAAGAAACGATCGTCGTTGTTTTAGGATTTAGGATCCTTTTTACATCACTTTTTTTTTTTTTTTTGGTGTCTTTGCTGGCTGCAATATTCACTCTAGCATCGTTGTCTTGGCGGAGAGGAAGGTTACTCGTTGGAAGATTTTTACCGTCCGGGGTTCTTTGCTCTCGAAGGGTCTTAAGAGGATTATCCTGGTCAAAAATCTCATTCATAAATTGATTTTAAATCACCAATAACATGGAATCAGGTAAATTTTCAAGAAAAAATGAACAACAGTAAGCTATCTAGGACACACGGGAAGAACTTGAAAACGTCCGTGGGACCTTTGCAATTTTGTATCCATTTCCATCTTAGCCATCAATAGCCGAAAATATTCAAGAACAGTGTCTGGTCTGTACACTAGAAAATCCATTCCAAAGTGTTACAAAAATGACACGGTTTTTTTACATGTAACTAAAAACCGTTAAAGTTTATCGCTTTTGCCTCAGTTTTAGGGAACAAGGTGAGGGAGAGGGGGAGGGGTGCGTCTTTACTTTCGAAAGTTCAAACAAAATTGCTCCATCAGCATCGCACATTGTCAAGCTTTCTTACCAAAGATAAAGTTGTATTGAGCAAGCTGGGCATTTCTGATTTTCTTGTTGAGTGTAGTTCCATGATCCATGTCCACATCAGTCAAAAAGCCTGCATTCCACACAATCTGCTTCACCTACAAATATCCAAAAATAACGGTTAAGCCACAAACACTGGACTAATGATGGCTTTCAGTTCAGATGATCGGGGCCATGGTAGAATCTCGACACGAAATCGTCTTCCAAAATGTAAACGGTATCTGTTGTGTCTCCTCAGTTACAGCACAGTCAGGACATTGGAATATGTATCTGATGTAGTCTCGAACTAACTAAAGCACTGTCTACACGTATACAATTTCGATCAATTTCATTTGAATACAGCGATATTTTATACGCTTTGGACTTCTGCCCATGCGCCGTCATCAATTGAAAAGGATCGAAGCACAACGAAACTATATTAACTTTGAACAAACGCAAGATAAAAGTATTTCAATCCAGAGTGGCCCAAAAACGGACTCTGAGCTACAACGGGAACTGATAGACAGCACTTTCAACAAGGCCGAATTTAATCAATATGCACCACACTCGTGAATAAACTGCACAACTAATTCACAATTTAAGATCATAATATCATCAGAATAATGGAATCATAAACATACTCTGTTTGCATACTCTTCGAACTTCGGAGCCACAGGAATGACAATGGCTTGGGTTGGTGACAACCAGAACGGCCTGCAAGGACAAGCAACAAAACGCAGCTCTCAGTGAGAAGAATTCATAATAAACAACACCACAGGAAAGAAATGCCCCAAACTTGCCCCGTGGCTTTAATCTGAATAGTCAAACTTCACGATTTCGTCTACAGATCTAAAAACTAGAATCCCTTGTACAGCATAATAAACAATACCACAGGAAAGTGCTCCTTAGTAGCTTTCACTTCATTGGTCACAATTTAGGATTTCATCCGCAGATGTAAAAATCACAGGAGCGGCTCAAAAGGTTGACCTTGTTAGCTTACAAGCAGTCCAGTAAAATCAACAACATGGGGTAGTTATTTATAAGGAACTGGTCCAAACCAATTGGGTTCAGCACAAAAACAGTATTTGTTACACCATACTTTCACGTTTGGACTTGCCACGAATCCAAGTCGCTAAACACGAGTGTGAACAAAGTGAAAAGCGAACTTCGAGAAAGTTTAGGCCTCTGTAGTCTGTGGCTCGTTCAAGTTCTTAATAATGCAATTTCGTGTTTATGAAGTTTAAGCATAACATCGAAAAAAGTCTTGAACCACAACTTAGAGTTTGTTAATCACACGTTACCATTTTCCACCAAAATTTTCCGTCAAGATGGCGATCATTCTCTCTACAGAGCCTAGAATAGCACGGTGAATGATGACCGGTCTTTTCTTCTCATCACCTTCGCCACTACAATAAAAGAAAGACACATCAGACCGCTTATATTCAGCGTTCAATCACTGAGGCTAGTAAGGCATGCAAAATCAGGGGAGAGTCAGTCATGCCATCCAATCCAATTCCATAGCAAATGTTTGTATTCAGATTTACCGACATGTTCAAACATTTCTATAAAATGTACAGTCAAATGCCATTACTGTGGACAATACTGGTATTTGGTGGGTGTGTTGACAGGTGTCCGTATTAAGCAGGTTAATTTTAGAGAAAGTATATTGCACAAAGACCATGGAAGCGCTCTCTGATAACAGAGTATTCACACTAAGCTGTATTCATAAAGTGGGGCTCAACAGCACATTCCCTCATAAGATTCGTCACCTCACAGTATTAGTCTGACAGAACAGTACAGTCTAGATTGAGTGAAGCCAAATCAGGGTAAAATAATTTATTCTTACATTTTGTTTTGAAAACTGTCAACCCTTGAAGCCCTAACAGTGATCAGCATCAAATTTCTCCTTGTAATATCAATGCTTGCTCAACCCCTGAGGTCATGAGAATTAAGGATATGATCACCGAAGGTGAGTTTTCTTAATATTTTAATAACTTCTCCTCAGTACTTTTATAACAAATTGAAGTATGGGGATACGTAGGGGAATTTGCTCGTTCATATTAAGGATTAAGGAGCAAACAGCATCACAAAATTTTCCGCTAAAGAGCGAAAGCCCAATAATGATCACACTAAGATTTTGCACGCAGACTAAATAGTCTGACTCTCACACTGAAAGGATAAACTTTTAGTTCAGCCAGGAATGCAAGATAGGATTTGATTATTTTCAGGAGAGCACTGACCTGACATAATGCAGGTTGAACCTCTCAGGAAGCTGGAAGTCAAGTTGGATGGTAGCACACTGGTGATATCTGCGCAATGCATCTTGAATCTGAATATCAATCTGCGGCAGACAATAACACAATTATGACTGACAGTTGTGTATAATCCTCTGTGCAATGTCATTGACTAAGGCCTATTGTCGCCCAGTTGCTCTTACCAGATGGTCTACTAAAGACTCATTAAATTCAAACCATTTACTGTATAATCTTCCATCAAGAGGTCCATTAATTAAGAACAATGTTCATTTATACTGGTAATGCCATCAGTTGTTCTCCTGGATGGATTTAGTGTATCCTTTATTTGAAAACATGTTTGCATGGCTTGTACAAAAGTAATGTAAAAGTTAAATAATTATTATGGTCAACTTAGAAAAGTCTTAAGGACAGTGCCTACTATTAAAGAAGTATTTTTGCACGGTTTATGACTATGTTGGGAAAGTTAGCAAGGGCTATTAAAATGCAAAAAGGAAATTGGGGGTAACCACGCCTTTTTCAGAGATAATTAAGCAACAATAATATTCTTAAAAACAGTAAAATACAAGGCAATGTATGGTGTTTTTTCCAAATTGAAGCTTTATTATCTCTGAAAAATGCATGGTTACCCCCAATTTTCTTTTTGGATACCAAGAGCACTTGGTAAGTTCTACTTTCTCCGCATAGTTCTAAACCATGCAAAAATATTCCCGTATTAATAGGCACCACCCATAGGAAACCCAAGTATCTCGAGACGCGCAGAACGTATGCACAGTAACAAAAGTAGGCACTGTCCTTAAATCACTCCACAATGTTGACAATGTATAGAATAAAAACCTTTTGTTGACATTAAGGAAAATCTGTACCTTTGGCCCATAAAAAGCTCCATCTCCTGGGTTCAAAGTCCAAGACATTCCAAATTCATTCAATGACTTTTCCAGCTCCTGAAATAAACGGAAATAAAATCAAAGTTGTCTCCCAAAAAGCAAGTCTTGGATTTCATCTACTTACATGTACACAGCAAAGAAGGTTAGATAATATCCCCAAATGTAAAAAAGGACCTTTGTTGGTATCATGTTTAAACATTGAATTTCTGCAATATATTTTTGGATTTTTTTTACAAAAAATGTCAAAGTTTGTCTTTCAGCACCAGCTGTTTCCAGCAGGTAGAAGATTAATGAAAAGGGTTTTTCTTGGCTCAGATGGATGTCATATTGACATGTCTGTTTTGACACAATGTAAGCTGATCACTCAGTACAGTAGTGGAATGGCTCTCTCCAAACTGCACTCACAGTACGCCTTGGCAGCTTGGTTCTACAAGAACTGTTCCTAGATCACCAAGTGCTAATCTTATGAATCGGCTTTTTAAGGGAACAAACTCTGAACAATTTTCTTTACGATTAATCTGGAAAGCAATGGAGGAGAACATTACAAGGTTTGCCAATGTTTGCTAGTTGCAGTCAATGCCCAAACGTCATCTGCAGCCAAACTTTTACTGTAATGGTAAATGTAACCATTGTTTTTAGGTTTACAGACATTCCTTTTGTTACCTTTTCAGCACTGTCCCACAGCTCCAGTTTGCCCATGAACTTATCAGGTCTGGTGGACAGATACAGTTTGAAGGAAAAACCAAACTTGTTGTAGACAAATCTCAGGAAATCCAAGCAACTCTTAATTTCCTCTCCAATCTGATATAAAACAGGGAACAAAATATTTCAAAAAATATTCCATCACAAATAATAGTTTTATTATCATAAAGGAAAACATCACAAAAAACATGCAGTAATTATTCAGGATTAGGTTCAAATTGAAGGATTTTGTACAAAAGAACAACAAGAAAGCTATAAGAGTGGTCATCACACTCTAATTTAAAGAATAATTATTTTAATTAAAAAGCTACTGTGATCAAAATTTTACCTTTCCTTTTATCTTAATCGTTCGAAAGTATAGGAGGAAAGTATTACCGATGCCAAATTTTAAGTTGTAATTCCTAACCGGAAGCTCAATTATTTCAAGCGTAATTTCCACATTAGGTTTGCGGCCATTACCCAATTCAAAAATGTCTGTGAACCACATGGAGAGTTGGGCCTTGAAGCCCAAAAATCTCGTTAAAATTTTTTTTTTGATTTTCGTCGCAGTAGCACTTTAAGAAGGGTGTGCTTCTCTATCTTATTCCTATTGGCATCATCATGGTACATTTCTCAACATACGCATGCCCGTGCGTCCATAAAATGATGTGTGCAACTTGCAGACAAACTCAGGTTTCCCTCGCTCAGTTTTAGTTTACACAAACTAATTCAAAGAGGCAAATTTTCATTGACAATTTCAAATGAAACTTTCTTGTTCAGACCATACCATTGTGGCGTGTTTGTAAACAGCTGATAAGAACCTTTGTTTTTCGGTACAGTGCATTGAGAGAATTTTGTAATCAGTCACCAATAAAACCTGCTCCCACGTACTACTTTTCAATACTTTGTTGTCACTGTGTTATGAAAGAATTGGTTAATGCTTTTAGCTGTGTGTATGTCGAGTTATAAATGCACTTGGGAAGTTTGGAGAGCACTCAAGAAGCTAGAGTTGCTCTCAGCAACTCTTACACTTCTCTCATGCTCTCCAAACTTCCTGCATACATCCATAACTCAACATACGCACAGCTAAAAGCATGAACCAATTCTTAAAGAAAAAATAAGAACCTGGAGAAAAACCTTCTGATCATAAATGAAAATAACAAACAAAATAACTCAACTCAGTCATGAAGCCACATCTAGGATTATAACTTCAAGAAGCAGCTTACATTACCTGATCTGGACGGCAAAAGATGTGTGCATCATCCTGTTGGAACCTCCTGACACGTGTCAAACCAGTCAGTGTACCAGACAGCTCATTACGATGGAGAACTCCAAAGTCAGCCATCCTTAGAGGAAGTTCACGCCATGAACGTGGACGGTGATCAAACATTACGCTATAAATTAAAATCAAACTACCTTCAGTGAAGATACCTACAATCTTGGACAAAACCGTTAAGAAACTTCTTGTCAATCTACATACATCAACAACTCAGCCCCCAACCCCGCCCCCTCATCAGTGTTGGTAAACTGCTGAATAAAAAGGCTGGGTAATTGTCCAGATTATGACCAACGGCTGCAACAATCATTGAAGCCAATATTGGGTGAAAATTTCACGGACAATTAAATTACACTCAATTCCTTACATACATTATAGCCAGAAGGGTGTCTAGGCATCTTATGCACACCCACATTTTGCCAAATTTCATTGAAATGAGACATGAGACATGCCTTCTGCCCAATTTCTAATTCCTTGCTAAAAACCTGCTCCTTAAATAGTGTATGTTTACGCAAACACCAAGTGTAACCTGCTTCTTATACATGTAGATAAGTTTATTTGTATGCACAAAAAAGCCAGTACTTCAGTACTGTAAATTCATGTCCATGTGTGTAAATGTTATGTGATGTGGAATCCACCTTAAGTCTATAGCCTATACAGGCTCACATAAAATAATAAGACTTACCAATGTCCTGGGCAATTCATAGGTTTTAAAGCATACTTCTCCTTCTCTACTTCAAAAGAAAACATGTTTTCCTGCGGGTAAACAACAAGCAAACAGCATAATATTACAAAAAGAGACACAAAAATAAATGCAAGCACAAGAAAGGGAAACCTTTCTTTTTCATGTTCCTGCTTTTCTGCTTGCATCATTATATTGTCTGTTTAAACCGCTTGATAACGTGAATCATGTAGAAACACAAACATGAGGAAAACAAAATCTAGCATACAAAACTCTCGTCAAAATCAAAGTTTAGAGGCAATTGCACACATATGTCCAACTGTGTGTGTATGTATCACACACATCAACATCCTTGTGCTTTCATTTACAAGGAAATCAATGCTTACTGTCGCTTACTGTCATTTAATGTCATTTACTGTTTTGTGACACTCATTGCATGTACAATACAGGCCGGGTTTAAAACCACACATGAATAATCTCAGCTCCACGGATAAATACACAGTTCTTACTGAGTAATGTTGCCAGTGGCCTGACGTTTCCCATAACTTGGTACTGTAAATGTTTGGTGACACCACTTCCTGGAATCCTCGCTTCATATACTCCTCCTGATTACCAAAGAAACAGAAAGATTTAGATAGTTTACATTTAAAGAATGTGATATATTTTCAAGAAGGGCATAGTAAAGTTACAATAAAGAAGTCTAACCTTGATAAAGTTTATAAGTGTATTGTATATGTGAGCTCCTTTGGGTAAAAAGAAGCAGCTTCCAGGACTCAACTCATGGAAGAAGAACAGTTCATGATCCTAAGAAAAAATGGAAAAAAAAAAAGAATGAGTTGGTTACATTAGATAAACAACCTACATTTCCTAGTCAAACTCCTTTTCCACAGGAAACTGCCAACGAAAGGGTTAACCTAATTTAATGACAAATGGATATCTTGTAGGTATGGATTTAAGACCTTTGTGTTTGGTCACAATTTGAACTAGTAACGCCTCCTATTTAAAATTAGCAAGTGTTAGAGTTAGCAGAAAATATTCCACTGTAGGCGGCAAAATTGCAGGCTGCTGGCACCTTGAACATACATACCCTGCCTAGTTTTCGATGGTCTCTTTTGGCAGCTTCTTCCTGGAATTTCTTCCATTCTTTCAGCTGAATCATGATAAAATATAAAATAAAAATAAATCGCTTTACTTATGTGTCAATGTGTTTAGTGCAGAGCATTACTCAAGGACACTTTCCAGATCAAATTGGAATTTGGAAATGTTGGTTTTTGAGGAGAGGGGAAAACCAGAGTATCCTGAGAAAATACCCTTGGAGCAAGGACAAGAACCAACAAGAAACTCAACCCATGTGGGGTAAGTCTGAGAATATAACCCGGGCCATATTGGTGGGAGGAGAGTACTCTCACCAATGCTCCATCACTGCTCCCTCAAACAAAGTAAGTTCATCTTTGCCAAAAAAAATTAGAGTGACCATAAAACCTTAACTTTTTGAGATGTAGGTGCTAATTCCTTTAGGAGATCCCTTTTCAGTAAATCCAGGAGAAAATCCTCACTTCATTTCAAACACTTATTCTTTTAGAAACCCTGAACAACTTTATTTCAGTTTGCATTATCACCACAGTTCAAAAGTAGGTTTGAGTTTTGTTTGCTCAAGAACCTTTCAAACTATAAATTAAGGCAATAAAAAAATGAACATAAAAATTTTGTTCCAGTAAGTACTTTACCAATAGCACAAAAACACTGACTAACAATGATTAACTCTAGTGTAAGATAGAGGTACAAATTCAATTTCCAATGACAAAGGAAGACTATTTTACAGCAATGTGCAGTCTTTGAACTATGTAGTGGTAAATGTATATTAACCTGTTTATCATTGGGAAATGAGATTCCATAGAGCCGCTGAAGAGATTCTGCCTCACAGTTTCCTTCCCAGTATGTAGCAGAGTTCTAAAAGTGACGACAACCAACAAATTCAGTACCAAAAAATGAATAAATTATTGTTACCTAATACTTAAAATCAATTGTGTTCATGGCATTTACAGAGGTGAGTCACATCATCCACCAGTGGTAAGTTCTCTATTTTGGAATTTGGGAATGTTGACAGAGGAAAGCAGAGGAAATCGTTTTAGTGAGGAGAGAACAAGCAAGGACGAATCAACATGACACAATTTCCATGAACCAAAGCTGAGACACCAAGGTATTGTATACATTTTACAGTACATATAGATGGTAAAAATTTGTGAAGTGGTAGATTGATGCAGCTCATTTCCCTTCAAAAACTCATTTATCATTCATAAGTCCATTGATCTATCAAATGGTTGATAAAACATCATGTGCAGTGGTTTTAAAACCTGATAAAACCTCCTCCTTATTAGTATGCAGTGTTTAATGTTTTCTCATATGCTAATTTCCAGTGTTCACAAAAGCATCATTGTTATGAACTCTATTGACACACGCTTTTCCAGGAATGTTTTTGAAGCCATTCAAAAGACTCGCAGCACGTGTTTATCGGGTCTAAAACCACTCAGCTGCGCTCGTGGTTTTAAATCCCGATAAAACACTGCTGCTCCTGTTTTAAACATTACATCAAAACATTATCAATCAGACGGATAGATTTTGCCAGTCCATTTATTCCTACTGAAAACTCTGATTACAGGTAGTCCTCAAACTGATACTCCTTTACACAATGAAAAGAACATTGCTTTGTTTCAGAACTTTACATGTATGTACACCTCCAAGGTGATTAAGTTACCTTAGTGACTTGCATGGCCTTTATCTTGCCAGTATGCCGTACATGAGGTCCTCGACACAAGTCAATGAGTGGACCACACCTTGAAAGATTAATATAATATGTGTGGCACTTAAACACGTGATACATGAGATTGGATGTACTCCACTATTTGTGTGTAGAAATGATATTAAAACAGCAATGTCACCCACTTCAGCCTCACCTTGAATAGCCAAAAAAATATTATTGTGTATTTATTGAAATGTTAAAATTATAATGGTCCACTTTATTAGCAATATTTAATATTATTACTCTGCTGCTACACAGAAACTAGTACGAATTGAAGAGCTGGCAGCATAAAGGCCTACAGGTATGCAAAAGTTTCTGTACACTTTTGAATTTTATAAACAAATATGACCAAATTCCTGGAAGATAACAAGCTTGTCCATGAGTTTCTTCGATGAACTGTTGTACAGGTGGACACACCATAAATCAGAACAATCCAAAGTCAAATGCAGAAAAACCTTACTTTGTTCCTATTTTCTTTGGATTACCGTCATGTTTTACCATGAGGACTGTAACACTTCATTCAAGAAACTTATGTCCACTTTTTTCTTGGATGTAGGCCCCTTATTCCGCCAGCTTGTCAATTACCTTTGGCTGTGGATGGCCAGGGTACAAATGGATTTCAACTTGAAAAAATTGGGTTTTCCTTAGTGTATTGACAAAACACTGCAAACAACAATTTAAAAAAATTGAACGCTAAACTACAATCCTAAAATGACTCACCGGTAAACAGTGGTTGTTGGAGTTTTCACTTTATCTCTTATAATCCTGCACTTGAATTCATTATACTGAAACATAATGACAACATTAAATCCATGGATAAGAACCTCAAAAGCTCAAAGGCTGGTAGATGATGTACAACACAAGGTTGTGTTCTACAGTACAGGTGTTCTAAACAGCACAATTTCATCCCTTTCCCTGTTCCTTTTGTGACCCTGTTCCCATCGCCACAATACCAGCCAGTCCAAAATCTCAGGCAAGTGATTAATGTAGAGTCAACACTCATTTGGTACAAAAAACCCAACGTTCATTCCATTACAATAATAAACATCAGTATTATTATTTAATTGAA
The DNA here is from genome assembly GCF_977016875.1 of Pavona decussata. Lineage (NCBI taxonomy): Eukaryota > Metazoa > Cnidaria > Anthozoa > Scleractinia > Agariciidae > Pavona > Pavona decussata. Next base: position 2,693,198 of record NW_028145620.1, read on the forward strand.
ATATGGTAGATTTCATCATGTACCAGAATGAAGCCATACTGGTATGAGAACTAAGCTTGGAGATTTAAAGAACCTGGAAGCACATGTTGATGTAATAACAAACCAAAATAAAAAGCTGCGTTTTGAGAATTTTTTCTGAGCGTTTTTAAAAAGGTGGCCGAACACAGTTTGCGCGCGCTTTACAGATTCTATTAGTGGTGCTATTAAGCGCGTGCTAGGGTTGTGGTAAGCAAATACTATCGATCCCTCGATTTTATACCAAATAGATCACAAAGGTAAGTTTAGCTCTTAAAATAACTCAGTTTCTTGTTTGTGAATCCTTCTTTATTTATCGCCAACCAAAAAAGTGACTTCACGAAGAGCTAAGCCTTGTTGTACGCTTTTCATCTTTGCTGAAAAAATCTAAAAGCCACGCATGCGCATTTGAGCAAAAAATTGCTACTGGTTGTTTTAATGAAAATGAACTGTTTTCTAAGGAACCGCTCGTTAGAATTTCGTAAAATTTGGCAAAACGGTAGCCTCCCACGAAGACGTTCTTAGGGGTTCGTCACGCGTTCCTGCCCCACGAACGTCTGCTGAAACGAACAGCCACTTCCGTTCGTCGACTGCGGACCAACCAGGAGCCGGTTCCCAACTTTAGGTAAACTCGTGTTGATATTAAAAATATTACCCTAGACAGGATGGCGGACTTAAATGTGGTTTTTGGTCATGTGTGCCAAACGTTTGGTATAAGGGAGTTGAATGCGTATCAAAGAGAAGTCATAGTGCAATTTGCGCAGAAGAAAACTGATGTGTTCGTAACCCTTCCAATTGGTTATGGAAAGTCACTTATTTATCAAGCTCTATCGTTTGTTTACAATTTAATTCTTGAAGCTGCTGGTCACTGATTGTTGTTGTGGTTTCGCCGCTTGTAAATCTTATTAAAGACCACGTAGACAAATTGGCAATCTTGGAATTCTTGCCGCTTCTCTCAGTGAAATCACCGAAGAAAATGCAGGGTGTTGTGGAAGGAAAAAATTGAATCGTATAAACTATATGCACGTCCGGAAGCGAAAATATCTCCATGGGTGATGATTTCCGTTGTTTCGCAGTATGTTATTGGCTTTACTTGTCATAATGAGTCAATGCTGATTGGTCTGTTCAGACAAAGGCAATTTGTCGACGAACGGAAGTGGCTGTTCGTTTCAGCAGACGTTCGTGGGGCAGGAACGCGTGACGAAACCCTAAGAACGTCTGTGTGGGAGGCTAGCAAAATGGTAGTTCTCTAAAAGCATAACTCGCCTACAAACAAAAAACAAAATCTAACAGAGGGTGTCTTCAAAAAACATTAATGTGCAAAACCAACATTTACAGGAGATCTCTCTGTTAAAATTACATGAAAGCAGCGTCACTATGTCAGTATTTTGTGAGTTTTTCTGGATACAAAAAATGGAAAAAATCTAACGAGTGCATTTTCTAAAAATTAAGGAAAACCTTTATTTGTGGACGGTTAATAGCTTGCTGTGTTGCCATGGCAACGGCACCTTGCTCAACAAGAAGTATCAAAATTTATTTCTTCTTAGTTAATCTTGCACCATGCTAATTTCGGGTACTCAGAAGTACGTAGTTTTCAAATAATGTTTACTAACACCTGTATACTTGAAAACTGTGTTCGGCCACATTAAGTGAAAATCAAACTGGTTTGAAAACTTTTAAACCAAAAAACATTTTGAATCACAATGTATGCATCTGTATCCAAATCGTCACTTAAGCCCATTTTCAACAGGCCCTTCAATTGAAGGGGTGCCTGGAAAAATGCCCCTAGTGACTTCTGATAAATTGCTAGATTCTCCTTACAAATTGCCTCGTATTCCCTTGTGAAACAAAAGGAGAATTTGACCTTACATCAAAAGTCACTTAGGGCCTTATTCTGTGCACCCCTTCAATTAGCCAAGGTAAAATCTCAAGGTATGGCAAAGCTTGACACATAATATGACATCTGAGCAAAAATTTATTAGGTTCCGCACATAAGATGTACAGCATCCAAACTGGGTGTAACAAGGCTGTAGACTTTTCTCTTGGTAACAACCCAAGATGTCAGAGATACCAAACAACTCCAGCTAAATTCTGATAATAGTGTTGCATACAACCCTTCAATTTTATGTTAATCTTATGAGCATAACAACTCTTCCTCTACACAAAATTCTCATAAAAACACCAATCACCTTAAACATCTCTAAAAGGTCTTCCTTTGTCATCTCAAGCCTGACAAATGGCTGCTTCTCCTTCACAATGGATTTTGTCAAGGTATCCAGGGCAGGATAGTCATTGGATGATACCTGTCTGTAGCCAACACAAAGATAACCTCAGAATAACATCTGTGTCGATATTTATTTTGTTGAGTTTAAAACTTTTGACACTTAACACATTCAAGATAATCAAAAGGGAGAAAACACTGATCCAAATCTAGGCAACTTTTTTACAAATAGGGTACTTATCATTTCCTAAAAAGTTGTATAGGGTGTGTCAACATTTCCGCTCTTTACACTCTTTCCTCCCAGTTCCTCCACCTTTTTGCATTGGCTTCCAAAAATTTACATCCTTGCTAAATTTTGCAAATACTACAAGAAAGCATGCAAATTAAAACAATTTCCCCTACCACTACCTGCCATCTCACAACTGTTGTTTTATCCTGGAGATGAACACTTTCTACACATGTTCCTGTCCACTTTTCTACCAGATTGCCCCCCCCCCCCCGCCCCTCCCCACCACCACCTCCTTCAAAAAAAATTGGCAATTGGAGAATGATGAAAATTAGTAAATGAAACTACATGTAAATAAACAGGCAAGATAACCTTCCATCACAGAACATATCGTAGTAATATCCTTCTTCTATTGGTGGCCCATAACACAGATGTCCTCCATAGTGTCTTTCCATTGCCTCACCCATGATGTGTGCACTAGAATGCCAAAACACAGCTCTGGCTAAAGAAAATGAACCAGCATTATCAATACAACATTTGCCGAGTGTGTATCGACACTTGACCCACATGTATAATACAACCTTGGTATTTCAAAACTTTCATTTAAGCTAATAACTATAAATGACAAATATAAAGTTTTAGATGAAAAAAAAAAACAACAACAACAACAACTTGTGTGAAGCTATTTGATATTTTAACATGTGGCTTGTGTTTCTTTAAATTACTTGTGCTAAATTGTGCATTTAAAACATAAGAAACAGGAAAAAATTCCTTTGACATTTTGTTAGCATAGCTGCTCATTCTTCTGTGCTAATTACAAAGTTCAATAAATAAAATTCACTTTCAGACCCTGTTTCAATAATTAACGACAAGAACAGTAACAACAAAAGCAACTTGCAAAACCACTTTGGCTAAGCCATATAAATTTACTCACCTTCATCATCTTCAAATTTAAGAAACTCAACAGAGCAATCTCCTTCAAGAACTCTGTCCAAGTCAAACACCTCACCATTTACCTACAGTAGTAAAATATAGTTGAACATTTTCAGTAATGATAGTTCAATAATAGCACTAGTTACATGTACAGCTTGTAACACAATCATTAAAACACATAAACATCTATAGATCTAAAAAATGCGATGGTTATTAAACAAAGTCAATTATTGACTTTCTTTAAGAACCATCACACCGATGATGATGGATGTACCATCAAAACATGTCTGGAAAGTTAAAAAAAAGTCCTTTTGGTTTTGAAGATTTCAACATTGTTGCTGTTGTCCATGGGTTTACAAGATAAGAAACAGACAAACTTTCACAAAAAATATGTTGGTCAGAAGACACCTCAAACACTGATAAGTTACAGTATAGTAACTAAAATACAATTATGATAAATGTCACTTACCTTACAAACCACAGTGTTATCAGCAAGACCTTGGCTAAAATGAAAACATACATGTACATTTGTAAACAAGTGAGACAAGGAATTTATTGTTTGAGGATAAGGATCACATTTTCTCAAACAAACGCCCAGGGTGGCATAGTTTCATTTATTTAGTGTAGTGCGCAATGTAGTTAATAGTGGTAGTAATTAAAGTAGTTCAGTAGCATCTTTATTATATTTGTATATATTTGGAACCATTTCCAGGTGTTCTCACTGATGAGCTGCACCAACAATTTGGAATTAAGACAATTTCAGGTAACAATGTGGCCTTACATGCTTCTGGCATTTTTTACATTACTAATAAAAGGTAAATCTGGTAAATTAAATTGGAATTATTGTTAATTATGGTTTTAAAATAACAGGAGAGCGTGAATAGTTTATAAACATCCCCTTTTCAGAAACTCCTGGCCATTAATTTCTTGTTTGAGCTTTGAGCAAGGGCAGGGGGTCATGTTTTTGAATAAATAAGGTATAGTACATAATTATATGTCTCTTATGATTTATTACTGTGCCAGTGACAAAGGTGTTGAAACCTTTCATACAAAACAGGAGCAATAAGTAAATATAAAAAATCCAAGGGAATACAGGGAACTCAGTACCAGAAATGTACTGGAACAGTGATAGATCAATATCTAGAGAGGTACTAGAAAATAGATGGTTTTTTATTAATCAACAAGATGCCTATACTGGCATTTACACTTGACACCGAAATATTGCGTTACGGTACTCGAGATCATATCAGAAATTTCTTTCTGAAAACGTCATGAAAGGGGCAGATACATATCTGACTCGCGCGCTGTTCACGGCTATTTATATTTCCTATTTATCTGAGATCATACCGGAAACTGCTTTCAGAAAACGTCATGACCCGGGGCAGATTACATTATCTGACTAAGAAGGCATACGACAATATTATTGAGAATGATGATTATTCAAGAAAGTGACGCAGGCATACTCGGAAAAAAGAAATCCGAGTGCTCCTATCAGGAGTTGAATAATCATCATTCTCATTCATTCACCAGGCTGGAAATATACCATCACATTTCTTTCATAGACAATATTATTGTTGAAGACAAAGAGCTTTCCTAAATGAACACAAAAACTTTAAGTAGAAATTGACAATCAAACCTTTAATTTTTTAATGAAGTGGATTTCCAGTAATGTTTAGGCATCAGTTCAACAAAGTCTGCAGCGCAGGTAATGTTTTAAGCTTAAGCTTGCCCTTTACTCTCCGTACTGTGGAACACAATCTGCTCCGCAGTCAATACCAAATTTCTTCGCCACGAGTTGTCCATTTTCCATCATTTAAAATGTCGAGTAGTTCTTAGAACTTATCTTTTTGATTTACCGCCTTAAAAGGGTTAATTTTCTTTATGTAAACAGCGCATTTGAATCTAAAACATTAGAACAATATGGCCGCTTGCTCCTTCTCAGTTCCAGGTATGTGACGTCACAATAGTAAAAAACTCCCGTCCGATCCCTCCTGACATGCACTAGAAAATGGAATTCTGATTGGACCATTTTTCTTAAAGACAATAAGGACAATAGGAGACAAAAATATCCCCTCTAGGAGAAAACTGAATTTGATACACGTAAAACGAGTTAATATTATTGAAAGATGCACATTTGCGACTACGACGAAGGAAAAAAAAGAGAGATAGGGAGCCCAGTTTTAGACACAGTATGCCCTCAGGGCATACCGCGCAACAAATTTAAATTAACTTCCATAATAAATCCACGTAATAAATTTAAATTAACTTCACCTTAAAACAGAAATTCATACCTGATTGAAGCTGCAATTTCATACGGTGTGGTTTTCCAAGCCAGTCCATCTACAACTTTACCATCACGCAAAGTCACCTTGATAGGTGTTTTTTCTTTGGCTAAAATAAGAAGCACATGTAACAATGTGAAAAAGAATGTTATAATCATCACCACAGAGTTTCTACCAGAACCACAATAAATATGATGGTCTGTGAAAGAAATGCAATGTTCTGTCTAAAGCATGGTGAATAAAATTTAATGATAGAGGTATTTATTCAGTCAGTGAAATAGACGTAGTCAGAAAAAGAAAATCCGAGTTCTCTCAACAGGAGTTGAACCTATGACTTTCCAATTACTAGCTCAGATGCAATACTCTACCACCGAGCTGTGGGAGACTCATGGGAGGTAGACCATTAAAATCCAAGACCTCTATGATACCACTGTAGTGTGCTACCAACTGAGTAGAGCTTATCCAGTTATTGGGAGCTGGTCATTTGTGTTCATAATATACCCATGGGGATAAATAAACAATGTTAAATATATGAAAATTTATAGATCTATGTGAACTGCAGATGAATGATTAAATAAACAAAGGACCATCCCAGTTCTGAACACAACTTAAGGAGTAGGGGAAAAAAGCGTCTAAAGAAATTCAGGCTGGAACACCATCTGATTACCATAAAAAGAAAACATCATCATAATTGTTCCTATTACTGCCATAGAGTCCTAAAGTGTGACGTCACAAATATTTGAATTTTTTAAATTATGGGATTTGTTAGTACTGTATATTTGGAAAGAGCATGATGAAAAATGCCTTCTTGCCAAAAATTAGCATCTTATTGCAATTTGGGGGCTAGATATTAGCTCTGTTATGCCCCGATGACTCCATACAAATCCTTCTAATTTTGTCTCAGTTCCTAAACGTTTGGAACTCCCATGATTTCAAAAATTTAGTTTTTGTGACGTCATCACTTAAGGACTCTTTTGTTGTCTTTCTTGTCATCTTCGTCATCATCATCATTAATATTATCGTTTTCACCATCAAAACTAAAAGGGCCACAAGTTCAAATGTATCAATGACGATAAAGACATTTTACCTTCAAGTTGTGCATCATACTCTGCCTTCCGTTTCTCAAACAATACTATTCTTTTGTTAATGAAGGCTGGTTGTGGATTCAACTGTGAAAAGAACATTTATTTAATGGTTATGTGGTAGGAATATAGAACTAAAAATCCACTCCCACAAATGTACCAGCTATCAAAAATATTAAATATTTGATTTCATTATTGATATAGTGAAGAGCTACTTTGAAACCATTTTGCTTTGGATTCAGTCTCAACCTTCAGCCTATCAACAAAATGTATGTCTGTACCAAAACCACTGGCTCAATGATAGACAACTTAGAAAACTTGAAAGACTTGATTCAATATTTGCAGAGCCTCTCTTTCTCCTCCTTCTCTGGGGAGTCAAGAGAGGCTGTACTCCCAGGATGATTGACACATGCCTAACTAAAATTTATATGACAGTTAAATGGACCTTAAACAAGGCTGCTTTTTAACTTCCACCTAAACTTTTTCTTCAAGACGTAAAACAAATGCAAGTTACAAAGTAGCAAAACTAGGAACAACAATAAAGGTAAGGTTGGAATAACATGATTACCAAATGCTAACTTGATATCATCGATATTGGGCTTAATTTCCTACTTCTAAAGACAGAGCTCCTTTCAGGACAAATTTATCATCTTTCCCGATCAACTTATCATTTTAAGGAAATGACAGTATATAGAGAGCATTTTCAAGCAGTGCATAGAGATTTGAATGACAAAGGGCATGGAAGCTTTACTGTACCTAACAAAAGAAACTCATTGAAAATCTGTTGTTGTGGTAAGCTAATATAGCAGCTTTGATGTCAAGAGAAAATTCTCCATTGTGAGGTGAAAATTCTGACGTCGTCAAATGCAGACCTCTCAAGTCTCACAATTTTGCAGTGACACTCACGGTTTTCAGTTCAGTCCCACGGTCTCACGACGAGACACAAAAATCTCACGATAAACAGAGTCACAAGCTGAAAATACAGTAGAACCCCCGTAACTCGAACTCGGATAACTCGAACTCCCCCGATAACTCGAACTGAGTCTCAATTCCCTTAGATTTGACCCAACTTTTCAGTCATTTTTACTCGGTTAACTCAAACTCCGATAGCTCGGAAACCCCGCTACCTCAAACTAAATTTTGTTTCCCTTCATCAAAATTTACCCTGATAACTTGAATTTCTGGTTCTTATAACTCGTCACGGATGCCCATTGAGATTTCCCATTAGCTTTTCTTATCGTGTGATCAAATTCTAACTCTAGAACAAAGACTGGAGCAATTTGATTTTAATTAGTGCAACGAACAGATACAAAATGGATTAGTTTCTTGTGAAATAAATTTAATTTGCACTGTATTGTATACCGATGTGCTGAAAATCAATAAACTATTAATAATATTATTAACCTGGAAAATTGAATATTTTAATCGACCCCGATAACTCGAAACCCCTCTAACTCGCACAGTTTTTCGTCTCCCTTTAGAGTTCGAGTAACTGGGGTTCTACTGTAGTTTCCTTCTATAATTTCATTTTTGGCTTGCTTAGGTGACTTTCTTGTCCCAATTCTGTGCAAATCAATCCATGGTTAGTAAACAACCCTAAGTTCATCCGTCTGTTTGCTGGAAACACAGTCCATGACCATATGTAGAAGACATCTGCCAAGTTAGGTTTTCATTACCAGTCTGTCGCATTTTGGTCACTCATATTTTCAAAATGGTGGAAATTGCACTTTCTTTTGATTAGCACCTGTGTTTTCTTGGTTTTGTCCGCTGGTCGATCAATCTCCAGATTTTTTTACCTCAGTGTCCAGATTTTTGATGTTTTGAGGTTGAGAGGTCTGCAAATGCCCTGGGATAGACAAATGCCCCATCCCCAAGACAGAAAAATAAGTGGGAAAATACCCCACTTACACCCGAAGAGAGGAAAATGGGCACTACTGGAATTGATTGATACATAACTTGGATAGTTCCTTAAGTGATCACTAATGAAGTTCAATATGAAAATTTATTAAACAGTGTCATCTATTGTTTGTTATTATGGTTGGTGCAAAAAATAATGTACATTGTACAAATCCATCCACACTTCGCTTTTTAGCTAGTAATTGTCCTAATTTGTATTGCAATTTCAATAAAAAGAAAAATCACCATTGTCAAAAATAACCACCCGATCAAAATATTGCATCAGCCACTTAACTAGGCGTTTTTTCAGAATTACGACCTGCATACAATTATTTTCTTAGCAGACAGTTCCGACAGTGTTTCAATAATATTATAAATGACCGGCAAAATTTTTTTACCAAATCCTAGTTGGAAATGCAACCTATACACTGTATCGGGCGCACGTGTTAAAGCCATTCTAAACATACGTCTATAATCAACTCTATATCGTTGACCTTGGAAACTGTCTTTGAAAGAAAAAGAGTATTGTGATTGAATGATGTAGAAGTGGTGCATCTTAAATGAAGGTAAAGAAAGTATCAAAACTGGAGATAAATCAAATTTACCAAAAGTTTACCACGCATCAGGGAGTGACACGCATGCAATCGTGCGTGAAACAACTTACTTCAAGAGGAAAACCACTGTGCTCGTCCTTTTTCTTTTTCTCTACGTTAACTTTTCCCGCACCTTTGCCTCCTTTATGGCTTTTAGCCTCCTTCTCATCCACATTCATGTTTTCTACTTTCTCTTCCAAGCCGGTACCCGACATAGTTTAAAGGTCAACGTGGATTTTTAATTTTTGGGAGCGAAAAATGAATCAAGCTTACTGACCATACTCAAATATCGAAACAGCTGACATTTCACAGACTCATCCAATATGGCGGACCATTTCCAATTTCCCAAACCGTTCCTTTATGCTGCCATTTCTCTCCTAACTTTCATGACAATATTGAATTTACATACCTCTAATGGATACTCCACTACAAGATCGTCAGTTTTCCCGGATTTAGACGTACAACAAAAATGTTGTGAAAGGGTTCCATGCCAAAAGACTCCATCGTGTTGACAAATGCGCGTGCGGCTTGGCTTCCATGGCTTAAATATCGTTGCGATTGCTTGATGTCGTACTGCAACAGCTAAGGTTCTGATCATAATATTGTGTAGTGTGCCCTGTAACGGAGACAGTAGTCATCTAGGGTTTTCCAAACTTTTTTATCCGGTGGATCCTGATTCTTTCCAGGCTCTTGCTAGTTCGCAGATATTCTTAGCATACCTGTTAAATTGTGCTGCTATTCGCTATTCATTCAAGAATGTTCATTTTGTGTATTTAGGTCGTATGACTTCTGTCAAGCTTCGTTGAAAGTTGCGGTTCCATTCGCGTTAAAAAAAAAATTATAGTTTATCAGAGTTTATACGACCGCCGGCACGACCGCCATGTTTTCATTATCTTGTTACCAGTCCTTCACGGGCTACCAATTCGAGGAGCATACAGTTTGCCGTGAATTTTCGTGGGTTTTTGGGATATTTTTAGACCTTTTTACACTCCACACAGGAAGACTCTGCAAATAATTTGTTACCAGCAAATATGCTTTTCGATAAAAATTACTTCTCCACAGAATCGATAGAAACTATTGTGAAAAGTCTGAAAACTTCACCGTACCTTTATGCCGAGTTCAATATGATTGAAAATACCCCGGCCTGGGGACAGAGGGCCTTTTATGCCTGCAATAAATGAACCTCTACTCGTTGGGTATATTGCAAACCGCAATCTGTGAAAACAGTTTTTGTACTTTGTGTGCTCCCCTTGGAATATTGGAGGAGACTGTTCATCCCAAAGGTCGACAACCCGACACAAAAATATACTTGACATCGTATTAGCCCATTTAAGTTGTGCGCAAAGTTCCGGCCATACACAACATTTCGAACAAAAAAACTGAAAACGCTTTCTCAACTTGAGCAGTCGTACTGCTCGTCACCAGCACCTCTGATAGCACGAACCCTTCATTTTGCTGGAAGTTCATTTTCACCTCATACACACCTTACCAACCTAGTCCGAGGTCCGTACTGTAAGTTACGGATTCTGGTTTGTTCCCGTTGATTTATATAGGCCAAGCAGGAAAGGAAACTAGTTGAAGTTAAGCGGGCCGTACAGTGAAATACAGCCCGCAAAATTGACTAATCACCGCACGTACTAACTGCGGATATACAAGTAAAATGCAGGCGTTTTATGCCTCCAAATTAACATGTCCCGCAACGTATACGTAATTAGAGTATTTTTGCAGTCACTATCAGTAAAAGAAGTAGAACGGACCTCAACTTTTCGCAACGATTGTGCGTTCATTTAAGGGCATGTTACAATAGTCTTACAATAGTCGATAGCATTTCGTGGAACTTGTGTCGCAACAAAAAAGTGGTACAGGTTGCAAGAAAAATTTCCCTGCAGAACAGTGGGCCCTAAAGTTGGAAATGTTCTGATTTATCTGCCGGTATTTTAAATAAAAGTTGTGCCGCTAGCACTAAGGACACAAATGATGGATCAGAGAATTAACTCTGTAGTGTATGTGAGAGTGCAAAAGTGAACCCATGAATTTAGTAGCAAGGCAATGAGAGATCGCACGAGGTAAAGAAAACAATTTCCGATCTCAGCGCGAATCGAACCTACGACCTCCGGATTTGATCGTTCAGTGGCATATTAAATGTCCGCGTAAAATTGTAAGCCCTACGCTTCTTCAACTTTGTAAGGGGCTGGGTGGGTTTAACGGTGAGCGGGGGGGGGGGGGTGGGGAGGTGTATACAAGCGGTATTACAACCATATAATAGCCTAGCCTGTCGAAGGAATGCTCTACATACCGGCTTCTACTAAAAGAGGGTGAAGAATGGGTTAAAGGATAACTGTGATTTGACCAAAATTTTAACTGTCTTCCGACAAATGATAGCTGAGAAATGTTAGAAAGTTGCTAACGAAGATGGCTCGAGGTCATCAGAACACGATAAGCAGTGTTCGTAAAGGTATCACTCAAAAGTTCTTCGAGGTCATCAGAACACGATAAGCAGTGTTCGTAAAGGTATCACTCAAAAGTTCTTCGGAAATCTTCGGATGACGCTCGACATTATTTGGCTAAAAGAGGGACACCGTTACCGCAAGAAAAAAAAAACGTGAGAGGTAAAAGTCAACCGAAACTGGCATCTTTAACCGATAGCTGAGAAGTAGCCGAAATTTTAGCTTCAACTGATAGCTTGGAATACAGCACCGCTAAGTAGACCCTCGCAAAACATTGAAGAGTTGCTTTCATGGTATTGGACGAAATAGTACGGTGTACGTGCAAATTTTCTATGCGAAGTCTGTAAACGTGCTCATATTAGGCAGGCCCGTAGGCCCGTAGCAAGGCTAAAACAACGGCGGTAGTCACGCGCTATGACGTGGACGGATGTCTGAATTTGGGACCATGCGAAATCGGCTACCACGTGCATTTGGTAGAACACTCGACTCGCGTTAGTGTTCTACTTTTTACTGTGCTACACCGTGCTGACGCTCGAAACAGCTGTCCACGGTTGCCGCATTCTGTTGATTCTCGGTTTGGTCTCTATCACGTCGCTGTCGTTTTAAGTTTTCTACGCAGTCCAGCCTTGCATAAATTTGATCATTTATATTTTTGGCTGATTGGATCTTTTACAGATCCTGCGTATACCTACAGCATCTTCGTTGTGCGGTTCCTTGCTTATAGTTTGCTGTTAGGAAACAACGAATGGGAGAGGAAAGCTCGAACTCATATACTAGGGGAATTTTTAGTTGGTTTTATTTTGCTCAGGTTTGTTTACAGGTGGATGAGCCTACAAGCAGAAAGCTTGTAACCGGCACTTTACGGTAGCCTCTCCTAGCCAAGCTCTTAACAGAAGCGTGCCTGTCGTGAGATTAGTTTTGCACATTCTGCAAGTGCCAGGGAAGGTTGACGCCATAGTTCTCAGCTTGCATCAGGCAAATGAGGCTTGTACCCCATAGGGCAGCTTGTCTAGGGGAAGGACAGCACTGATATCAAATCAGGAGAGGTGGTTGCTGTTACCACCCATGCCCAATATACATGCAAGTATACGATTTATCAAAACAGCCTCATGAATCGTAACATTGACGAAGGTTACAATTTCACAAGCAATACCACGCCCCGCACCGATGGGAAAAATGGTAAAACCAGTGACCAATCCTTGCTGAAACCAAAATTTCGAGGTGTCCAAACTGAATTATCAATCAGAATCAAAGACGAAGAAAAGGTACAGTGTATTTTCCAAGATATTTTACCTTTTTACTGTCTGTTTACATGACATAACTGAACTACCGAATTTGAACTGTTGGGAAAGCAAAATGCGGCGCATTTAGAACACAAGCTGTCGACCGAATTTCAAAACGTTTCGATGTTTCACGGTACATTTCACGCTCCATTTTGTTACAGCGTTCACGCTGTGCTCAAGAAGGCTATGTCTACACTATACCGGATAGCTCTTGTGCCGGCACCAAAAACATATCGTATAGGGCTTTCTTTCACAAACAAAACGCGGATTTCGGATCGCTTTTTGTGCCGGAGCGATGCAGCGCTGCTTCGGTCTTGAAAGTGAATCGTCACATATCGGATAGGCTTTCGTGACACTTTCTTGAGTAGTGTGAACAGAGAATCGAACCGCAACGGAAGTCAACGACGAGCGAGAATTGGATTCTAGTGGAAAGACGGCGGCGGCATTGGGCCACTTCTGTTCACACCAGGCCGGAGTATTTTTCACAACAGCGTAAAATGCTATCCAGCACAGTGTAGACATAGCCTAAGGCGAGGCGCAACCGCGTTGAAAGCGATGCGGTTTTAAACACTTTGAAGCAAAAAGTAAAGGAGACAAAAAACTGTTTCCACGGAAAACAGCGCAACCATAGATGGGTTGGCAAGAAACTGGAGACTGGAGGCTAGGCTACAATCCATACATTTCCTTACAAATTTTTTGGCGGGGCAAGTTTTCACCGAAATTCTGGAATATCTGGAAATTCGCCGCATTTCACCATATAACCAGTAAACACCTCACCATATCTCCTCACCAATGAAACCTCAGGGGCGGATCCAGAGAGAGGGTACTACAAGGAGTTAAAAATACCTGATTTACCTTATTATAAAACATACGTTTTCAAACACTTCTGGTGTAGCACGCCCCCACCCTCGACCTCGCATGAACGCTCACGCGGACCGACAACCCCCTCTTTACAATAATCCTGGATCCGCCCCTGAATCTGTATAGCGTAACTCTGATGTAACAGAAATTTTTCATCTTGTTTTCGTCCCCTGGTCGGAACTGTCACTATTCCAAGAAAGACGGAAACAATTAAGAGCGAGGGGATTGGATACAACGAACAGTCTTAGTAGAACTGTTTTGCCGTACAACAGATTCTTTTTTCGTTACATCGGGGTCGTAATGGCATAATTACCAAAAACATTGGTCGAGAACTCTATTTACTACACAACACAGCAAACACACGTGGAAAGCTTTGAGAAAACGATTATCATGATGACAAGAAAAAAGATTTTGCTTTCTTGGGTTGCAATCTATCAGGAAAGAAAAGAAAAATTCGGAGATTTTCCTGACGAAAAAAAATATTTCCTTGAACTAGTTCAATGCCTAAAAGTGCCGAAGACAATCAAAGAACTGCATCAGTCTGAAAATGACATTCCTTCTCTTTTCACTGAATCTGATTTTGCCCTGATTTGATGAAAAATTCTTTGACTGTGGCTAAGATAAAAGACACGTACGATCCACTACCAAAAGGTACACTCAAACGTATCCCTTCGTAATGAGAGTGAACTCTTGGCTGACGACTGCATTATAGTTTGCATAGTTTCGTTTCCAATTACAACATACAAATGGGAGAACAAAGACAACAGGCAGCGAGTACATTAATAATAAGGGCGCTTTGAAGGTCCAGGGAATGGGACCGGTGGTGGCCCGGGTCTTTTCAAAGGTCCTGGATAGCGCATCCAGTCACCTTCAAAATCTCCCACAGAATGGCGCCTCCTTCCAGGAGGTCCATAATCACGAAATCTGTCAAAATCAGCTGTGCCATCTCGGAATCCTTCGTGAGTTCTATTAGGAAAATCCATACGACGGCCAGGTGACTTTCCTGCGCTTTCAAATGAAGTCCACATGGAAGGATCTTCCTCGCGAAAATCCGCACGATTTGAATCACCACTAGGTGACACAGGAGGGGCCCTCCAGTCTGGAGGAGGAAGCCCTGGACGATCATAGGGAAAGTCCCACGGACCTCTTGCATGATCTCTGTATGGTTCTCTTCGGGAATCTTCCCAATGCTCAAATTCTTTTCGTCGCTCTAAGTTATCCATGACTCCAGGGAAAGACGCACGGTGGGGAGGGGGACCATTGTTCCTGGGCACTTGTTCATGAGGCACATGAGGAGGACCCTCACGTGAGGGCCTTCTAAACGCAGGAGGGCCATTAACGTAAGTGCCCTCTTCGTTAGTAGTTGCACGTTTTTCCTCCACAAGCACATCAGATGGTTTGCTTGGACCACCAACGGAAGGGACAGGATCTTCTGTAGACTGAACATGTGAAGTGTCTGAAATTTTCCGAGGAGGACCATCTTTTAAAGGCTCTCCGGGTGAATGGCCACGAGGTGACTGAACAGGAAGACGTTTCTCAAGCATATCTCCTGGTGGACCTCTAGGAGAACTGGCATGCGGAGGTCGACGGGAAGGAACTTGTTCGTGCATATCTGGTGGACCTCTGGGAGAATTACCATGTGGTGTTTGATCAGTATGTAGACGTCCAGGTATATCTGGTGGTCCTTCCAGGTGTCTTTCAAACGGTGGACCTCTGGGCAAATGGAAATGAGGTGGCCCATGGGGAGGTATTTGTTCGTGTATATCTGGTGCTCTGGGAGATTTAACATGTGGTGGTTGATCAGTAGGTTCTCGCCTAGGTATATCCTGTGGTCCTTCCAGATGTCTTTCCAATGGTGGACCTCTGAGCGGATGAATAAGTGGTGGTCCATGGGGAGAGACTTGTTCATGCATATCTGGAGGACCTCTGGGAGGACGGCCATGTTGTAGATGATCAGTAGGGACACGTGCAGGCATATCAGCTGGCCCCTCAGGATGTCTTTCAAACGGTCGACCTCTGGGTAAATGCATATGGGGTGGCCCATGCATATCTGGTGGCCCTTCAACAAAAGGCGGACCCGTATTACCCCTGGACTGGTCAAATGGAGGACCACGAGGTCCATGAAATGACCCTCTTGGACCAAATGGTGTTGGTCCATGGGGTAACATTTCAGGAGGCCGCTCAAATGGCCTTTCATTTGAGAACTGAGGGAAAGTTCCTCTGACAGGAGGAGTATGGAACTGGGCCCCTGGCTGGGCAACGTGGCTTGTCGGTGAAGGAAGAGGGGCATCCTGTTTGGGGCCCAGCCGGTTACTTTGCTGTTCCCGCAAATCATGACCATGTCTCAGTCCAGTTTGTGCATCATCCCTGAACTCTGGACGCGTTTGCACTGGCATGCCCGTAGGTATTTCCTCTGAGAAGTTAGAGGACAGGGGAGCTTCTCGAGGACCTTGGTTGTGCACACCTAGAACATCAGCATGGTTTGATTCAACTTCCAGCATTTCTTGATCTTTTTTCGGTCCTTTTTTCAGAATGCTTCTCAACCCTGTCTGCTGGAATGGTGGCTCCCTCAAAACACCCGAGGGACCTTGAAATTGGGCTTCACTGGGCAATGGACGAGCAGGTAAACTGGATGGAGTGTTACCAATTTGCATGTTTGGAGGTTGGGATTGAGCCTCGGATGAGCTACCAACTTTTTCCTTTTCTTTCAGAGTCTTTATAGAATCACTCAGCTTTGGAAATAACGAGTCAATTAAGGAAAGAAGTGGTTTACTCTGTGGCTTCCCAGAGTTTTCCTTTGGGGCTTCAGCAGCAGCAACAGGGGCTGGTTGATTAACAGACATGGGTGTAGAATGTGAAGTTCCTTGGTCGGTTGTTTCCTTCAACTTCCTTCCTCTGCTAAGTAACTGAGCCAAAATGTCTACAGCAGTCACTTTCTGTTCGTTTTCCTTTTGCGCCAATGAAGCATCCTGCAGCTGTCCTCCAAACTGGTCAGGAGTGGATGGTGTACTGTTGGAAGAGGATGGAGGTCCGGAAAATGGTTTGGCTACAGTCAGTGTCCCAGAAAGGCCAATTCCTAAACTAGCTGTCGGATTTTTTACTGGGTTTTCCAAAAAGGACTCATTAGTCTCAAAACCAGTCTTGTCGTTGACATCCACATTTCCAAGTGGGGCTGGAGTTGTTTCTGGTGTCTCATCTCCTTCCTCCAAGTGGAGCTCCGGTGATCCTACTGGTGAAGGAGCAGAAGCCTCTGAATCTGGCGATCCCACATTAGCAACACCCTGCAGAAGAGTTCCGCTGTCCTGAGATGGCTTACTTGTTGGGACTGCATTAGGTGTCATCTGAACAGGTCCTGGAACAGTTGTTGCAGCAACTGGCAGTGGTACTTGGCTGCGCACAAAGCCAGTTCCAAGTGGAAATGTTTGTATAGTTCCCATGCCACGTGGAATCGGTACATTTGCAGTAGGACGTAAGCCTGCTGGTCTTGGAATTTGTGAAAAAGGCTGTCCTTGATTAGGCATCTGTCCATGACCAGGCAAAGTTCCTGATGGTTGTAATAATGGATTTCGAACGACACCAGGGACAGGCTGCATTGGAGGACCTGCAGGCCTGAACCGGGGTGCAGGACCAGAAAAACCTTGCACACCCATGAATGGGCGAATAACCATTCCAACTGCAGGCTGGGGAGTAACTATTGGTGGCTGACCCGGCAACAGGGAGCCTTGAACCGGCATCATGGCCCTCACACTTGGGACTAGTGGCTGAGCAGGAGCTGTACTAACAGCAGCAGAAATCACTGGAGTATTCTCAAGCTCCTGTGGAGTTGACTGTGCTGGTTGAGAGTCGGGACTCTCAGTGGAGTTGGAAGTTTGATCAGTGCTACTTTTGGGGTCCTCGGCACTTGCTTCCTCGCTTGTATCTGACTTCTCATCATCTGAATCATCTTCAATGTCCATGTCAGCAACTTCAATGTTGTCTACAGTTGGATCAATGGGTTTACTCTCGTCTGGTGATTTATCTGTTTCTGGTTGTGTCTGTGAGGGAGTGGACGATGCTGATCCTTCACCAACATCTGGGAGACCTGACGTCAGAAAAGAGGCCTGTGGTGCAGACACAGGACCTGTTTTGGCTTTTTCTGCTGCTTTCTGGGCAAGCCTGTTAACCTTGGCATCCACTTTCTTCTTCAAGGAGGTCAGGCGATTCCCAAAGGTCTTGTAAGCCTATATTTGAAGGAGACAAATAGGCACTGTTAGAAAGGTAATATTTTGTGCAACTTGTTCTGCAACTTCAACAACCAAAGTGAAAGATTACTGTTTCTTTAAAGAAAAACAGTGTCCTGATACAAATGGTTTTCAACCATACTCTGTGCCTTGCTTAAACATAGTTAACAAAAGGCAATGGTTATGAAGCATGACAAACTTGTACATTATATGTTTTTGTTAGCGTTTTTGGCCTTGACCGTGCACAAACCACAATAGATTTTAAAGTGTTGGAGATACCAACCAACAGAATCATTCCTGTTAAGATATTCAGCTGTAGTGTGAACATTAAAACAAAGGGTTGTGCATGGTGACGGCCCTTCCAACATAAATTGCAGCACCATTGTTTAAATGGAAAGGTTTCACAACCAGTCCCTATGGTTTAACAACGTTCATTAGTGTGCAATTCACAGTAAAATAATGTATCTTACAGCATTACCACAGATTCTTTGAAACTGTACAAAAGTGAAACAAGGTTGCCTGAGGCTCATAGCTTGTGGGCAAAAAAGCAATAGCATAACACAAGAACCAAACTGTTATACTTTAAAATAACAGAGTGTCTGATAGTCCAGCAGCCTATTTCTCAAAATCCTGATAACTTACAGGTACTTTAGGTACCTAAATTCCTAACTAATGTAAATTCTCTGTTAAAATTCAACGTAAAATCACAGAGTTTGACATTAAATTCGGCAAGTTATGGTAACAAAAACTGACATTCATTTTGTAAGATGAGGAAAAGCTGCACATTTGTTTGGTGCAAATAAATGCTTTTTTCCATAAGATCAGCTGTTCTTGTGGGTAGTGAATCAACACCATTATCGCAGTTCGAGATAGAGGGGTTAAATAAGGTTACATTTAAATCAAGCGAAACAGTAATTGTTCAAGTTAGCAGGCAGTTTGAGATAACCAAGTGTATTATGGGGTTCCTTTTAAGGTGGTACTGGAGGCTAATTTTCGCATTTTTGTCACATATCTACATGAATCATATTTGTTGAAATACTTGTTCAATTTTTATCATATGTTCACATGTAAAACGTTTATGTATGTAGTTCCTGCAAAAAACATTTTCAATATGAAAGAATGAAAGGAATTTGTGAAATTTGAGCTCTCAATGGGCGTGGTTGATATCTTCCCAATTCGTGTTTTCGAATGTAGCTTAAAGAGAATTCATTCCACTTATTTAAACTTGGGCCATCTGACACATATCATTAAAATCTAAACTTTGGTAGGAGTACGTCACAGAAAAGTCAAATGGAAACGAATTACCACTAGAAATGTCATCAATGCACCCTTTCGAAATAGGCAATGAGGCTATCTGTCTCGCATTCGCAGCTATCTGACGTACTCGCACAAAAATTTTCCTTCGCTAATGTAGTTTACGTCTGCCAAGTTTCTAGTCCATGCTATAAATCAATGAAGAGATATTGCACTGATCCAACTCCCACCTTCCTATCAACATGTATTTTTTTCTCAAAATTGCGCTGGAGTCGTCAAAAAATCATCTCGAAAGCTTTCGTCGGCTTGGATTCAATGGCAGCCATGTTTTTTTACGCCTGTAATAACAGTTTACAGCGGTAAATCATCAAAAACGGTCCTTTTTAGGCCCTTTCTTTCCTTTTTTGGGGTGCTATTTTTCCCGCGAAACCAATCAGGAGAAGCGATTATAAACAATGACACCTCTGGATAGCAACGGCACCCGCAACAGAACCCCAACAGTGTGACGGCGTTGAATCAAACAGGCAAACACGTGTGATCGAAGAAGCTAGTTTAGAGAGGAAATATACGTTTAAAAAAAGGGAAAAGTATAAGTGATGCCGCCAAGAAAGCGGTGACACACTATGAAGGAGAAGTCCGAAAAGGCTAACGAAGCTTGTGGTTCAGGATCACAGTCGAGGATAGAGCTAGATTTTGATAAGTTGAGGGAAGCTGGCTGGAGAATCACGCATTTCTCTCCTGTTTTCTCCTGGCTTCGAGATCGCCGTTAGACTGCGAGCAGTCTCTGTCTTCTCCTAATTTTTGGAGCGCGCATCTAGCGCACGATAGATCTAGCGAGCGGCGAAGTCGCATAATTTTACCGTCACTTTTCGTGCGTGATATGAGGGGGGAAAGTACGGCTGCTCGCAGTCATAGATCGCCGTTCGTTGGATTACACAAGGCGACCCGTATCCGTTCGGCGTTTCAGCAAACCTGAAAGAAAAATATTGGAATAGCGTGTGCTGTTGGGTAGTTGGCTAGGTGGTGAAAATAAGAAATAGCGTTTATTTGTAAAATTATCGCGCCAAGAAGCGAATTGCGATATTACTACAAACAATATTAATCATGTAATAGACTGCTGAGATGTTCAAATTACCGGTTTTGAGGAAATTTCCGGCGTCAAAAGCGTCCATGTTTCCATTTCCTAAATTGTCACCACTGAGTTGATCGCAAAAGATGATGTCTTTAGCGAAGACAATAATTTTATTTCATCCATCTAGAGATCCAGAACGGTCTCATCTTTCACGTAAAAGAGAGCACTATTGACAGATCTCTCAACATCATACTCTTTGGGGAATTGTACACGAAGACAACACAAGGATTTTCGCAGTAGGCAGTCCGTGTTTTTTTCCGCGAAAGACCCCGTAGAAACCAAACTTCTCTCGCTTATTACTCGTGAACGCTTCAGTCTTGATCTCTGAAATTTGGCGTACATGTCCCATTTTAAGTAATCTCCCGTATGTTTAAAAAAGGTCATGATCCGAAAGATCCGATTTAGCCTCCAGTACCACCTTAAAGTAAATGACTGAAAAACTACTAGCAAAATCCAAGGGAGATAGTGGTAAGTTTGAGATAAGTGAGTTTGAGGTAACAGGGTCCTACTGTAGTACAATGCAACTTTTGCATATGTTGTGCCCACTGTGAATATGGCATGAGGTGTCTGTGGGATGGAGGCTGCACATGTCATGAGGGACCTTGGCGAACATTGGCAGTATGTAACTACAGTAAGACATTTACATCACTGCGTATGAAGGGGGTGGGGGGACAGGCAGTGAGGTCTGGAACCTAATATTATTTATATGATTGTCCCAGTAAGAATTTTAACAGAGTAAAACTAAGTACTAAATTGGTTGAAAACGAGCATGGAAGCCATGAATTTGTGTTTCAAAGAGAAAAAATATCTGAAATATTTCCATGTTTCGGTGTTCAATGAGCTGTTCCTCTAGCTTTGAAACAGCAACTCATTGAATCGGGGACATTGTGAATGACAAATCCACTTTAAAATCATGTGCTGAGTTAGCAGAGGTCCAAGGGAAAAAGTGCCTTGTCAGTCAGCCATGTGTCACATATTGCAGCTCAACAAGAAAAGAAATGTCTGTTGTAGTAGAGTA
Source organism: Pavona decussata (assembly GCF_977016875.1). Taxonomy (NCBI): domain Eukaryota; kingdom Metazoa; phylum Cnidaria; class Anthozoa; order Scleractinia; family Agariciidae; genus Pavona; species Pavona decussata. Next base: position 2,714,661 of record NW_028145620.1, read on the forward strand.
AGACCTGACTAGATTTGGCAACTCAAGAAGATCTCTCTGAGGGCAACTGTTAAAGAAGTCTCAATACATGAAAATGCTGATGTTTATGCTCTAAACCAAAATAATTTAATTCTAATCTATTACTAACTATCCAAGTCCTTTACTTTGAAGCCTAGTAGATTACATTTGTGCATTTGATGGTTGTGCATGTAAGGTCAACATTGAATGCAAGTTATCAAGTTGTTGATGAGTGCAGATGTTCTAGATAGTTTTTTTTCCGGATTAGGTTACTACTATGGCTTCTTTGGGCTGTGCTAAATGTTGCTCATCATATTGAACATTACAGGGCTGAAAGAAATTTTCACTATCTTTGAAACCTCTGTAACAGGATCGTTTGCTTGATGGAATTTTTCAAGTCCTCTTGAGAGCAAAGTCTTTTTTTTGCAAATTACTGAGTTTGTAAAGAAATTCTGGACTCTTTCTCAAATGGAATACAACACTTTTTACCTAAAATGCTGATAACAGACAGACTTGAGCTATAAATGTTTTCTCCAAGTGATGGCATTTACCAAAACAATTATTTGTTCAGCTTTCATCAGCACCTAAATTTCTAGAAACTGACTGTTAAGAAAACACCGATTAACTTGCTTATCTACCTTTAGTTTCACGTGTCATTTTTAAAATGAGTTTTGTTTTACACAAGCCCAATTTTGACAGCCAACCCCCCACCCCCATGGGATGGGCTGACAGTGATGAGGCAATCATTAGTATTTGCTACATCTCTTCAGACAGAAACGCATCAAGTGACTTCTCCATATTGCAATAATTATGATGGACAGTGAATGAAGTTGAACTACTTCCACACATGCTCCCTATAAATCCTCAAATGATTGACAGATTTCTTTACTTGGGCAATCATGTACAGCCAAAAAGCGACAAGATCAAAAGCAGCTGCCTGCCCCCCCCCCCCCCTATTGCTGCACACATACGCACTACCTTCAATCTAGCAAACACCCTAACACTTACATTTACTATCACTTTTACTTCTCCATATGAAGTATCGTAAAACGCTTCCCCATCTTCCAATACTTTTATTATATCCAGCCTTTCCTGTTGTTCTCGTTTCAGCATCTCTGAAAACTCTTCAAGTTTGGCTGTAGCCAGTTCATATTCTTCACAAAATTTGCCACCACCAGTGCGATCTGAGAAAAAAAAAAAGATAAACACTGAACATGAGCAGAAGCAAATGCTGGACTTCTGTGGTGACAAAAGTGGCTCAAAAGGCATCAAAAAGCATTGCTTACATTTTATACATGTAAATTAGAGTATTTTACACTATCCAGAGCTGTCATTAAGGGTTGTATCCTGTAACACCTGATACAGCCAAATACCCTTGAAAGATCCTTGATGTTACAGCTGATCTTGGTGGTTGTACGGTCATTTTACTCAGAGAGCAAGACAACTGTTATGGATGTGAAGCTCAAGTCAGTGTGTGGCTAAAAACTTAATCCCAGCCCTGCTACAGTATCTTCATGTCTCTAACCACAATCAACACCAAAACATGTTCACTTTCTGTAATGTTTAACATATGTTATAAACGGTATAAAATATGCAGCAGTACATGCAGCAATAAAATATACAGCAGTACATAAGATAAGGGTATAAAATAACAGTTACTGTAACTTTACAATAATAAATTTTAAAAAAAATCAAAATACTATAGAGCTTCTTAATGTATAAGAATCACATTTATTATTAGAAAAGACACAAATAAGACTCACAATCCCATACCCCATTGTTACACAAATCAATAAATTTGGTAGCACTAACAACTTGAATGTTGTATTTCTGATTGAAGCATCTTGCTGTCATGGTAATTTAAAGTTCTTTTACAAACATGAAATATAAAAGGTTTCTAAACTGGCAAATCTTTACTTGTGAATAAGAGAATAGCTGTTCACATACACATCTGAGTAATGTTTTGCTGTAGTGTTGGCAGAAATTATACAACAAAATTCCATAACAAGACTGACTGTCCAATGCAAGCCAGGAGGCTCAGTGGAGTTAGATATTAAGCAACTATAACCCAGAATCACTGTGTACTCTAGCTGAATGTTTGCCCATTACAGGCTACTGTTGCTAGGTTTCCTAAATGGTTTGTTGGTATTAATTAATTTATACACCTGAAATAGGGAGTTGTTCTAGCTACAGGTATTACCACAACTTCAAGATGGAAACAGGGTTGCAAATTATTTAGTTTTCATTTTGGTCAGAGAAATCATTAGACTCAAGACAGAGTTTTATTAATTTACAACACACGGGTTGCCAGTATTTAAATCATTGTCTGAACTCAATGTCTGATCAAAGTTGGGATTTTATAGCACAAGGGTTGATGTTGGTTGGACATTGCCTGAAATCTGACTTTTATTTGCAGCTCTGTGGAAAAAATGAAACTTGAAAAAAAAAAACTGGCAACCAACAGAACGATTGGCCCTTTGAACAACAAATGGGCAACAAAAGGTACTAAAAAGCAAATATTTTATTAATAACAAAATAGCTCTGCATGTAGCTCAAACTAAACAGCACAAAAGAGCAAAAACAAAATAATACATCACAGAAGATCATAGAAATGGTTGTGGTTCAATTTTATCCTCAGTTCAAGTTTTATTTTTCTTTGTTTTATACTCATTGTCATACTCAGTGTCCATATACTAAGATAAAGGAAAATAAAAATTGAACCTAGAATATAGTGAACCACAACTTCTAAAGACAAGACCAACATGTGACAAACCTTTCAACTGGCGCACAGTTTCCAAATCTGATGCATCTATCCTCAAAGAGTTCAACTGAGACTCCTTAAGAGTCAATTCACCCTCCAAATCCCTCAGGGCTTTCAGAGCATCTATCAGTTTGGTTGGCTTTTAATGAAGTCAAAGATAGCGGCACATTAGAACAATTAACTCTTGAAGACAAGTTGACATGCAAACATCAGTTACTTAACAAAAAGTTAATAGAATTTATTCTATTTTGCCATGTGTCTGTAATACACAGATGACATCAAAATGTGGCAAGTTGTTAGTGGTACCAAATTTATTGGTTGGTGTAACCATGCGGCATGGGCTTGTGAGTCTTGTTTGTGTCTTTTCTAATGATAAATGTGAATCTGATACATAAAAACATGTAGATTTGATTTTGAGAACATGCTTCACACAGCTGTTGTCAGACAAGACCCAATCAAACATACTTCACATTTACTGTATGTACCATTACTCATGTCATATTTTCAAGACCACAAACTTTCTTTGCAAATTACAACCAGAGCTTGATTTAGAGAGCAAACATAAACAACCATCTACCAAAATGTGTCAGGAAACAAAAGAAATGTGTACATGACAAATTTCAAGGACTTTTAGCACATATAAAATGAGGAAGAAAAAAATCACTTCAGTCTTCCATATAAGTGTAATATCTATTACCTTAAAATCTGCTGGAGGTAATCTTTTTTGCTTTGGCGGTTTCACCTCTTTTTCCTTCTCTTTTTCTACAGCCTTTTCTTTTGGCTTCTTGCTTATAATTATTGGCACATCACCTGATTCTGGTAAAAATGGAAATTATACTTTAGACATTATTGCACCTTTCAATTCAATAACATACAGACTCTGAACTTCAACCCCAACTTACAATTTTGCTTATTTTACTACTGCTAATCATAACTACGGCAAAAACAGGCTGGCTGCAAAGTGCACGAACATGACCTTTCAACCCTGTTGAACCAAACATTTTTGTTGTCATAGAGGTCCATTGCAGTGATGGATGGCAGTGAAAAGCGTAACCGTTGTTTGAATCTTGAACTTCAGAGTCCACATGTTATTGAAGGTACAGTAATGGGCACATGAAATACTTTTACAAAATTCATTTACAGTTTATAACAACCTCTTCAAGAACATGATGTATTACAATGAATACCCACAATAAATTTATTGCCCTCATATACATGTGTATGTTAACATGTATACATGCAAGTGTCACTAAAAAACTCATACACTTCTAAACACTATCACTACCCCCTCCCTGTTTTTGCAAAAAGAAAACCCACTGGGCATTTTAATTTGTCAATGACTCCCCTGATTTTCCTAAGGTGACTGCCTCACCAGCCAAGTCTTAGTCCCAGCCATGATCATTGCATGACAGATAAAATGACTTGTTGACTAATGGATTAGAAGGCTCTTTAGTTTCCAACCAACAAAAGCATTTTTCACATAACCAATGCCTGATTGTATAGGAAGGCTGTGATCCACCTCCCCATTTTACAGAGATATCTCTAGGCATATACCATAGGTGCCTCCATGGAGCAGGTGTGAAGAGTAGTGTGCTTATTAAAAGCTGACTCTCCCATCTGTGGTAATTCACTAATTGAAAGTTGAGACTTGAAACTAAACGATTTGATTATTTTAAGGCAAAAAATATTTTATTTACATATTTAAAGAATAAATATTAGACCCCTTTGTGTTCCTACATATTGATACTTCAGAGTGGAACAAAACAGTGATGCAGCTTATCCCATAAACTTACAATAGCACCATACCTAGTTTGCTTCGCAGGGCCTCCAGATAATCACTTTCAAATAACCTCCTCTCTTCCCAGATTTTAATAACTCTTTCAACACTTGGTTTGATGGTTTTCTCACTAAAAGTAAAGATGTAAACAAATTTGAGATACTAGTTGATCTTTCAAGGCACGAGATAAGGATTAACGCAACATTAAAACAAGACGAACCTCAGAAAAAGCATGGCATCTCGAAGAATCTTGGTGAAAGCGTTGGAGAATTCCTTTCCTTTTTTGCGGCTATTCTGAAGAACATCGTTTGCCAGATAAAACAGAACCAGACGTCTATCCGCCTTTGAAGCTAAAATGATAATTTCATCCATTTAGCAAATGCATCAAAAGCACAGACGGTAAATTTACGCCAATTTCATTTCAAATTTAAGCTTAAATCACAACCCCGAGAAATTATCGTTGACTTTATCGAGGTAAACAATGAAAGCGCTACCTTTCTTCAGCTGCTGCAACCATACAGTTACCATATCGTCTGCTTGTTTTTTATGATGAATCATCCACAGCGACACTGTTTGTACACTGTCCTGTGTAGACGACATATTTTGCAGCTTGCGTTCAAACGCTTTCTGGTTGAGGAGCGCCATGTTGGCCTCCTGTTCGTACTGACCTTCTGGAGCATGCGTCCAATGGAAATCCACTGACCCAATGGATCGTGGTCCTGCGCCCGTCGGGCCCCCGATTCACTCGGACAGCACTGGCTGACAGCCGCAAAAATGATACCCATCGTACCGGCTATCAGCCGGTGATCGTATACTTTTGTACGACTTGTTTGAGGTTCGTATAGCATTCAGGGGACGCCATATTGGCGAAGTGTCAGATGATTTCGTTTTACTGTTTTGAGATCGCGTTTGCTTATGACACAGTATAGGTTTTATTTTTACGACTGTTTTTTGCTTCGATGATTCCTACAGAAGTTCGGTAGGTCTTCTGGTTATGCCATAAGCTCGTTGAACCTCCGACTACAGTGTTTTCTTCGGTTATGGATCGGTAAGTGTTTTTGCTATAACTGAGTTTGCTTGTTCGAGATTTATACCGTAATATTCGAAACTGGCAATCTTGGCCGCTTTTAAAGGCTTGTAATTATTTGTTTGAAGTTTTGAAGTGGATCGTTTCTTTTTCACTCGTGCGCTAGGCCCATGCGAAAGGGGAAACGGTTGAAAGTGGAAGTCAGTGTATGGTACGACGTTGTAATAAGGACTACAGTGCAGCTTCATCTCGCCCAACGGATGATGTTAGAGACTTCGAAGAGCTGTAGAGATGCTTGCTCAAAGGTGCAGAAGACCGCACTTTTAACCAACCACTCTTCAAATCAAAGGTTCCCTGTTTGGAGAAACGTGTTTTTTCTGTTCCTCAGTCGCTTGTTCTCGTTGCCTTGATTAACTGCAGCCCTTTAATGAGCTCGTGTAAGTCTTGTGCAGTAAACAAACACAGGGCATATCATCTTCCACCATGTTGAAATTTTGAAGGTGAGAAGTTACATGTTTTGGCAAGATTTCCGCACAGCCCCATAGATTTATTTTTTATGTATACATTTTGCAGATTTTGAAACTCAAACTTTCTTCATGTTGGTTCCTTACAAGAGGGTTGGTCAGTACAGTGTTGCATGTATAAGTGCATGTTATGCATGAGCTGTGCAGAAATCTTTCCTCTTATTCGAATGCTTAGTAAAACGTGTGATATTATTGTTTGTATTGGGCCATTTCATTTATTATTCGCACCCCCTCCCCCCCATTGAAGGCTTCTGTGTCACGTCTACCCCTATCAAAAATATCTTTTGCTTTTGAAGACCCCTTGAGAAATTAAGATCAAAGTGCCGACACATTCCCCCTTAGGAAAAAAGAAAGAGTTCAAAGATACCAACATACATGCCCCCTCAGCTCAGAAATTACTCTTAAAGACCCCCTCCCCCCCCCTCAGATTTCTCAGTCTTTCAATGGGGGGGGGGGGATGCAGATATTAAATGGGATGGTGGTCCATTATGAGCCATGCACTCAAATTCAACTTTGATCCCCCCCACCCCCCAAAATACCCCATCAAAAGTATATTTTAGGTGCTTAAATGTGCGACCATATTTTTTTTCAACCATTGTTTGTAGCATCCTTCTATACAGAACTGCAAAATTAATAATCTTTCTTCCTTGACAACCAAGTCACCATTTTGGGTGGACAAAACAGGGATGTCATCCGACTCTGTCATGGTTACTATGAGTTTCTCCTTCTTTAATAACTGCACAAACATGAACATGGTTCTAACAATGGCATTAAACATTTTTCTGAAATAATCTCTTATTAAATTTGCCCAGACATGATGTCAAACCACTAGTAAGTTTTCACCAGAGATGTCACGAGCGAATTTGAACCAAACATTGTTCGATGACATACTGTTGTTTGTAACAATGAATGTAACTTGTTCCCCAATCAGCAGACAGTTCGGTGTATGCAATATAGCTTTTATTTGGTAACCATAGAAATATAACAAATTTTGATAACAAAACCTTAGATCGCATTTGACCTCTTCATTTTGTGATTAATTAGTACAGTGTACTAGTGCTTTTTACATGAAATTTGGCGTTATGGTGTTATTAGGAACATGAGAAAGGAAATAGATTATCTCTTCATTGCTCATTTCACTAGATCTTGTCTTTTAGTTTCAAGTTCAAGTTCAATATTTTTCAAAAATCCAACCAAGAAAAACAAGGAATTAGACTGGCCCACAAGTAGCCAGTGCTAATAATCTAGGCAAGCTAGACTTACAACTGTTACAGGATAAATTTCAGTATAGTCATTTTCATTTGCCAAAATATCAAGAGAAGCTGTCAAATTTCTCCTTTGAATACTTTTTTTAGGTGTGTTTCTTGACTACTATCTCTTTTTTCTTTGTTTCTGGCTCTTATTTTGTTTTACAGCCACTTGCAAACAAATGCGCTGTTTTGTCCTTTGAAATTGTGTAATTTAAGCAGAGTACTCTTGCCAGATTTTGCCAGATGCAAGTGCTGGAGTTAGGCTACATGTAAACTTTCAAATTCCCCACCCGTACCTTGTGAAGGTCAAATTGCCGACCTCCAGGAAGCCTTTGATTACAAAATTCACTTAACCCCCCAAATCATAAATGTTCCAATGGAGTCCACTGCTGAAAAGTTAGATTGTCAATGAATGGTTAGTAATGAACTTCTTAGTTCCATGACAATAAGTACTACATAAAACTGGTGGAACCACAGTCATTATTTCTCTATGGCTGATTAGTAGACTATTTGTCTTGACATTCAAAGGTCAGGTCTGTGGTCAGGTCCTTTTTTCATGCTGTACATGTACTTTTCAACTACAAGTTGCTTTATATTTGTGAGGGTTGGTCTTAATTACATTTCGCCTCACCCTGGAGAACTTTACGTAGGCATGTTTGATTTAATTCTTAATCTAGTGCATTGTCACTTGACAGTAACATATTATACACTTAATGTATGGTCCCTTGGGAAAACAAAACTAACTAGTTTCCCGAGGGACCATACATTAAGTGCTTTGTTATATATTTAGACTTTCCCTTCGACAATCATATCAAAACAAACAAACAAACAACTGAGAGGGCAACAACTGCGGAATTGTATCCCTGTTGGGATACATTTGTATTTGATCAGCGGCATGTGACCAAGAATCAACCAATCACAGTGCTTGTTTTGTTGAGTAAAAGTCTAAGTATACGTGCATTAGTTATCATGTTACCCTGAAATATTTACCTACAGGCAGTATTTTCCTAAATACATTTTTATTGTGTTTACAATGAGATGAGGATATACCTATTGGCATGGAAATAAGGGTGCAGGGAACTAATACACTCTTGAAATGAATTTTCCAATTTTTTTCTGTTCAGTTATTTGTGTTGACTTTGAATTTAAACAGACTTGTACATATATCACATGTGATAGCCTGCATAAACCTCCATAATTTTGACCAAATATGTGTCTGAGTGTAATATTTATTATCTGTTGCAAGAACCATTTAAGTGACAATGTCTTACATTGGGCTGTGATAATTAATTAATAGATATAATTATGGTACTCTTTAATTTGGAATGTAATTACCTCCATTCCTAATTAATTTGGCTCCCCCTTAATTAAATGTGTTCTACTCCATCCAAGCCAGAGTTGGCTTTTAGCATTTCTCTTATAGAGTTCCTCCATGCCTTAAACCTGCAAATGGCAAATAGCAGCAAAAGACTTTTTTGTTGCCTTACAGAGCTTAGAAGTTGAAACCAAAATTGCTTTTGATGTAAGTGTTCAAGTAAATGGCCACTAGGGTGATTGATTGATTGATTGATTGATTGATTGATTGATTGATTGATTGATTGATTGATTGATTGATTGATTGATTGATTGATTGATTGATTGATAATATACATGTAAGGAAGGCTAATAGATTCTTATTGTGTTTTGTTAAAGAAAGTGCAAATGTATTGATCAAAAAAGGTTTCATACTTTTAAGTACATGTATGTTATAATTCTTTTCTATTGTTTGGGATCTCAACTACTGGATTACAGTATGAATTTCTTGTGTCCCATCCTTTTTGTGAAATATTGGTGTAGTTAATTTTCTGCAACTCAAGTTCTTCAAAGTTTTTGTTCCAAATTAAGTTTATTTGTATAGTTACCCATGACATATGGGAGTGCATGTGTACTAGCAAACTCACAATAATTATTATTGCCACAAAGAGGGAAATTCATGACTGTACTGTACTGTAAAACTGTGGGAAATCATGAATTCAAATGTTTTTTGTCATCAAGTATCTTCATCTGCACTCTAGTTTAATGGAAGTGTTAAGTAGTATTTCCAAATAGACCCCAATGCAGAGAATGACCACATAGACATTCCTGACATTTGTGCTTCCCTTTACTAATTTGCTGTCTTCACATTTTCATAATTTTGGACTGTAAGTTACACTTTTTCACTCCATCATAGACGATGAATACCTAAGCTCTTACGCCAAAACGTCTTTCAGTGTTTTTTTTTTTTTTTTTTTTTTTTTTTTTTTTTTTTTACAAAATGTTTGCTTTTTAACGTTTTTTAAACCAATGTCAAACCATTTTACATATCTCAGTTGATTATTGTTTGTATTTTTTCTATAGGAACTTGAGTCCATTGATGCGCTATTTGGCTGTAAAATATCTGCTGGAAAGAACATAAGAAGTCCTCCTTTGGGTACTATCCTTTCTGGCGTCGAGAAAAATGTTGAACTTTGTGGAACAATATCCTTCAAAAAGTGGCAGAACTGTACAGAAAGTATGATGAATCCTTATACAGGCGAAAGGTTTGGAATCTTGAAGTCCCACAACAGTTACGAATCCTCGCAGAAATCTGCAAATGGTTAAACTTGGCAGTGAACCATCAAGCAGTACATTTCCCACTGTTTCTTACGGTCTTCATCCTGGCCAGTCCAGCCTCTCAAATGCTCCTTCAGTGAACTATCAAGCAAGACATTTCAAGACTGTTCAAACAGTCTTCATTTTTGGAACTCAAGCAACCCAAATACTCTTCCAGTGAACTATCAAGCAACACATTTCCCACTGTTCCTGACAGTCTTCATCGTTGCTACTCTAGCCTCTCAAATGCTCCTCCAGTGAACTATGAAGTAAGAAATTTTCCTCCGTTCCTTGCAGTCTTCAGCATTTATCCTGGCAACAATGAGTCGGGGTGGTTACCCGATGATACCCCCTGTTTAACAGGCTAATACCTTTGACTGAATGAAAGTTAAAGGGGGGACCAGGAAACCAATCCCATCTCCACACATCCTCAAACCCAAGTCTACCACACAACTCTCCCTATGGTGGCAATCTTGGAATATTTCTAAAGGGGTTAACCTATGAATAAATGTAGTCACTTAACTTCTTTACTAATTTTTTCCTAGTCTCTTGCACTTTTTATTTATTCCAGACAATAACAATATAACAATAGGTATTTCCTTTCTATAAATACCTTCCTTTTATCTAACCAACGCATATCTTTGAAGTTCTTCAACAAAAATGACTGTTATATCATAACAGACAGTTTTGCCACTTATCACCATACCTTACCCTGCTGCCACCCTCACAATATACATATAGGCCCTCGTAATGCCATCTTCAAGTGAGACCTTCGTAAATCTTAATCCCTTTGATTGACAGGCATTTGACCTAACCCAACCCTAACCCCCCAAAAAGCATTGTGGTTACAAGCCAAAACCTCAGGAAAAATACATGAAATCTTAATTATGTGACAATGCCTATAAAGGTCAGGGGTAGAACATCGCACACGCAAATACCATGAAAATCTTTATTAACGGTAAAGCAATACAAGAAAAAACAAATGAATAGAAAAATACAAAATGGCCGCCAAAAGAAAGAAGAAATTTTAAAATGTGAAAATTTTTCTTTTGGGCTTGCACACCATTATAAATATGATTCCCATAACGAAAAAAATGTAACAGAACACATAACAAATCTCTTAAAATTACGAAAATCTTCAACTTTCAAAAAAATTGTTGGCACATCAACATTCCTCGAACCCTAACCCTAACCCTAGGTAAAGACCACGCGTTAAAAGCTTCCCAGCAGAAAATTGTACACCAAAAAATCTGGTACGTTCAAGGTTTTACATCACAACCCCAGGTACAATATCACATTCATAATGGATTGTATGTTGGACACAGGCTACCCTAAATTCCCCTTTTAAGCACAATTGTCCATACAGATGTATATCTTGGATACTTTAATAATACTTAATGATAATACTTTATTTATACACGTGACACCAAGGAGCTCCTCAGTGCTTGTTAAGACATGCACGTGTGTACAAATGTAAAATAATAAAATTGTACAAATGTAAAAGAATAAGATTAATCAGTTAATCAATAAACACTACCGAAATACTAACTAGTAATTAATCTATATACAAAATTTACAAACTTCAAAAATTTTCAATTCTCCATGCTTCAAGTCATATGAACTTTAAGAGCCCGCTTAAAAGATACAATGTCTTCAGTTTCTCTAACCATTGGAGGTAGCGCATTCCACAGATTACTGACCAAAAAGGTAAAAGATCGATGCATACACTCCAAATTAAATGGGGGAACTTCCAACCTTCTGCTGATCCCACGTAAATTGAATGAGGGGTGAATTCACGGCCTTCGCGGACTTATTACTTTCCGCACTTTACAACACCCCAAAATGCCCGTTTTATGCAAAATTGACCATGTCTTGGATGAAAGGTAAATTCAAGGCATTCACGGGGTGAGTTTCACTTATTACTAAACCAACTTTACATCACCCCAAAATGCCCGTTTTATGCAAAATTGACCATATGTGTTGGATGAGGGGTAAATTCAGGGCATTCGCGGGGTGAGTTTCACTTATTACTAAACCCACTTTACATCACCCCAAAAATGCCCGTTTTATGCACAATTGTCCATATATCTTGGATGAGGGGTGAATTCGCCGAGTGTTTTGACCTATTACTTAACCCACTTTACATCACCCCAAAATGCCCATTTTATGCACAATTGTCCATATATCTTGGATGAGGGGTGAATTCACGGCATTCGCGGGGGGTTTTTGACTTATCACTTAACCCACTTTACATCACCCCAAAATGTCCATATATCTTGGATGAGGGGTGAATTCACGGCATTCGCGGGGTGTTTTGACTTATTACTTAACCCACTTAACATCACGCCAAAATGTCCGTTTTTCGAACAATTGTCCATATATCTTGGATGAGGGGTGAATTTACGGCATTCGCGGAGTGTTTTGACTTATTACTTAACCCACTTTACTTCACCCCAAAATGCCCATTTTTTGCACAATTGTCCACATATCTTGGATGAGGAGTGAATTAAGGGCATTCGCGGGGGTTTTTTGACTTATTACTTAACCCACTTTACATCACCCCAAAATGCCCATTTTATGCAAAATTGACCATATATCTTGGATGAGGGGTGAATCACGGCATTCGCGGAGTTTTTTGACTTATTACTTAACCCACTTTACATCACCCCCAAATGCCCATTTTATGCACAATTGACCATATATCTTAGATGAGGGGTGAATTCACGGCATTCGCGGGGGGTTTTTGACTTACTACTTAACCCACTTTACATCACCCCAAAATGCCCATTTTATGCACAATTGACCATATATCTTGGATGAGGGGTGAATTCACGGCATTCGCGGGGGGTTTTTGACTTATCACTTAACCCACTTTACATCACCCCAAAATGTCC